>NW_020654422.1:21185822-21269433 GCF_003589595.1 Hyposmocoma kahamanoa
ATGTTTTTGTTGGTAGTACGGAGGGTATTTACTTAGCAATTTATTTATAATAACTTGTATTTAAACTGAATGCTTTTCTAACTTGCGAAACCAAATAGCCGCCATTTTGCGGTAGGAGGAGCGCATCGCGTGAGCGGATACATCAAGTTACACGCCTGTTCATAATAGTTGCAAAGTCACTCAGAGCTTTCAACCGCAAAGATCTGATGCACACTTCCACTGCGTCTAACACCATGAAACATAAAATTGACAAGTCCCATGTGCCTGTAATTTCACCAACACCCTTACCCTTCAAGACTGGAACGCAGTAATGGGCACATTACTGCTTGAAGGTAGAAATAGGTAAGGTGACAATCTTTCCTGGACGCTTTTACAAGGTGGTCTATTGCTGCTGACAAATAAATAAAATTTACTATCAGAAACAAAGGTAATGTATCCGATATAAAAGTCATAAATAATTACTGTATGCACCCTGCGATTTTATTGCATCGATCGATAGGGTTAATTATAAGAATAAAATCTCTCTCACAAAATTGGTTAATTAAATGAAAAAAAACCATGAAATCTTAACGTATTTTAATAAAACGAAAAAAATGGTAATGTAACTAAATAGTTAGTAGAAATGAGCTCCATTTTCTTGGATACACAAATTTAATCTTTTAACAAATTCATTTTGAGTAACTTTTAATAATGTGTTGTGATGAATTATATTACAAATCGTATTCTGAACCTCAGCCTTCAATTCGTTTACACTCGCATAAGATTTAAGGTAAATTTGATTTTTAACATATCCCCACAAAAAAAATCTAAAGGGGTTGAGATCTGGTGATCTCGCAGGCCATCTGATTGTGCCGTTTGTACCAATCCAGGTATTAAAATGGTTACTAATGTAAGCAGTGGTGACTCTGCTGTTATGGGCTGGAGCGCCATCTTGCTGCAGAATTATTCGATTTCGCTCTTCCTCGGATAAAACATTTAACTCATTTTCATCCTCATAATTGACCCTATCGATTGATTTAATAAAAGTACAGGGTCCATTTTTTTAAAGATTTTAGCAGGTTTGATTCCCGCGTTTGTCTAGCAATTTTCGAAAATATTTGAATGCAGTATTATTTCTTTTTAAAAATAAAGGAATGTTTCCTTTAAGTAAAAATTTCTATCTCCAGTATTTAACGTACTTTCCTTCCAAGTGGCATTACAAATTTCCACCCTGTATATAGGGATAGTAGACGTAAATACAAATTACATTTAGTCTCAAATTCGAAGGACAATGCAACCGCGGCACTAAGTTGCACACATCACCTTAATCTTAAACACAAACTTTGATACTGCATGTCGTTCAAAGATTGTTAACATAAAGGCACTAGTACATTATCAAAGGCGCTTTTATCGTTATCTTGGATTATCCTAGGGTCTTCCACTAACTAGCTAGTAGCTACCCCATCAGCATTATCCTGTCTAACTATCTCGCATCCATCAATACACACTCTTCATAGCTTCGTCTAGCCGCTATTATCTTGCCCACTTCAGCTGGAAACTATTTTACGTACTTTACTTCCAGGGGTTGGTTTTACACCGTTGTGTAACGTATTTCTATTACACTTGTGGGAAATGCATGATTTGTCTTTACAGTTACTTAAATATGTTTCATTTTATTGTTCGCTTTAGAATTTTGGTATGACAGATAAAACTTACTATTTAGCTTTTTTCGCTTAAGCCATGTTTATTCGAACTGGACCCCGATTCAGAACTCTTCGATATCATTTTTAAGACTCTAAAGGCCTAAAATATAGGAACGCATTAGTCTTGCATTAAAATAAATTAATGAAATTGAACGAAATCCAGATTTTATTTAAAATAATAAGAGATTTTACTGCCTCCGTGGCCGAACGGTTACCATACCGGACTGCCACGCAGAGGTCCCAGGTTCGATTCCCGGGCCGGGAGAAATATTTGTATGGCCTACAATTGTTTCTCTCGTGAGTTTGGGTGTAATTTGTGGTTGTCTAAGTGTGTGTCCATGGCACCCGCGACACAGGGTTTCCCTAGTGCGGGGCTATGTTGAGTGTGTGCGTTATTTATTTATTTATTTATTTATTTCCTTATTATATTCTTGCTTTGTAAACAATAGGACGTTCGATAACTGTGTTCTGAATAACGTTTGTAGCCTTTGCCGGTCGAAATGCTCGAATAATCGTACGGGTGTGACGTCATTTCGGTTCGGTATCGAATACGACATTTTGACGTTCGATTCGTGTGTTGTGAATAAAAATAAAAAGAAATCGTACGATATCAAATCGAATCGGTGGACAACAGAGTTATCGTAAGGTTCTGAATCGACCTGCTGGTCTTATAACCTTTCGTCGCGATCATTCTCGGTGTTTTCTATCTAATCTCCGTGGCAATTGTTATTATTTAAATATTCAGTTGTTTTATCTTGCTATAATAGAATATAAGTAACAATAGAGCTTCTTGTAACAGACTTCGTGAAGGATAGGAGTGCTGGTGAAATTACAGGCACGTGGGACTTGTCAATTTGTCTCAAGGTAATTGTCGTAATGGCAGTGCCTCTCAGATCTTTGCTGTTTAAAGCTCTGAGTGCAATTGTTATGGACTGGCGTGTCGCTTGCCACCAGGCGTACGACTTGTTCGTCCCACCGCTTGGTTTCATAAAAACAACCGTGTTTCTTTTCATTGAGCTGACACGAACATTGTATTCGTTAGGTCTTCGATTTGTGTAAGTGTAACAGTATGTCAGTACAAAAACATTCACTTTGTAGGCTATGTTTGCGTGTCGGGTCTTGTCTTCTTCGCCCTGATTGCTTGCACGACCGCTTGTAGCCTTTATAAGATGTTTTGTTTGCTTCGGCTCAAGTGTAGCTAGTGTGTAGTAGCCTGAATTGTGTGCAGGCTTGATTGTATTCTGTTCCCTTTTTTTGTGAAAGAAATAAATGGGTTTCGGCATTTAAAGGGTATTCATTTAAACGCTCAAAGCCGTTAGCAACATAAATATAAGTAATTACGTACTTCATGGATACTTCAAATGGACAGTTCCCTATAAGAAATCGACCGCGTACACTAGTCCGTCAGCCGATGTCTACTACATAAAGCGCTATATAAAACAAGCCGTCGTCAAAAATGATCATTATGGATATGATAATGATGAAAGTTAAAGAAGGGATATTGTACATATGTATAACGTTGTGAATTATAATGTTAATAATTTATTGTACATAAAAAACACATTACATGGTATGGATTACCACTAAGCAGGTTTTGTAACATAGTGTTTACGGTTACCACCAAACAAACCGAACAAACTATGTCAATCAAAGTGTAGTTCGGACAGTGTAACAGTTCTTTTTTCAAAAAAATAAAGAATAAATGGAGAGAAAGTAATTATCAAACTTGCTGAAAAACAAAGAAATAAAATACTTGTTAAAAGTAAAAAAAACAATGGATTTAAAAGTAAAAAAAAAGTAAAATGCTATAAAAAAACGTTAAAACCTTTAAGCGTGAAGCGACTGTAAAATTAAAAAAATATAAAATAAAAATGCTTCGCACTCATGTTTTTATTGTCATAAAAGGGTTGAGAGAAGATTCTCAGTATAATTGTATGTAAGATTTTGCAACCAATTTTGTACCTTAGGCTCAACTCACTCTGACGCAGGGTCGAAGCGTCACTCGCGTCCTGTTTTTTAACTACAAACACAAATTTGTACCTTAATAATGGGAAAATAGAGATGAATATGCTATAGGCGAAAAACATGATGCGTCGTGACACTTCGACTCTGCGCCAGTGTAAGTTGAGCCTTAATGTTTATGTACAGAGTGTAAATGTAGACAAATTTGTATACGTTGTTGTAAATTCGCGATCCCTGGAAGGCAGCCTTGTCGAAGGGCAAACAAAGTGCGACAAGAAACTATCCTATTGGCTGGGTGGCTCTGAATTTTCAGTACGAGAATGTCATCAACAACATGTGACAATTCATAAATATAAAAGTATCAAATTTGAATTGACAATAGCAACATTTTTCACATATATTTTTTTATTACTGAAATATAATCTGTATCAAGCATACAATATTATATAAATTATCAATAAATACAATTAATACTATTTAAATTTAATTACTTAAACCAGCTCATTTCCAAAAATCTTTACGTTGTCTGACGTCACAACTACGAGAAAAAACGGGTAGGTTTGAATTTGTGTGTTTTCAATTATTATACGAATTTCGTTCGGATAATTAGGAAATACTGTTCATGGAAAACTGGATATGAGAGATATATTTACATTTACTTAATAAATATTTAACAGTAAGTTGGAATAATTAACTAAAAAATCTGTATGTTGTACGCATCCAAGGCCATTAAAAAATTTAAACTCTATGAATTTTTGTGTCCATGTTTTCATTTAAAATACACAAACATAGTGAAGCGGAGATTGTTTCAATGGTATACTATATACTAACTCCGAGAAATAACCATGTAATATTGTCGAAAAGAGAAACAAAACCACAATCGCAGGATTACAATTCACTTGAAAGTACGAAACCATAGAAGATAAATAAGACATTGACAATTAAAATGCAAATGTCGTGTCCCAAAATACTCGTAGCTAGGGCTTGGCTAAAAAACAAAATCGGTTTTCATTCCGGAAGTAGAGACGACATTTTGGTGGCCGGCATTTCACTCTTCTTTTTTGTTTCAAAAACTACTAGTTGAAAAATTGTAAAAAAAATGAATACGATGACAAAACAATCTACAACTACAAGGACGAATTTTATAAAAGGCACATTAGAAAAATGTGTCATTTGTCAAATGTATGACTATACTCTATTTGCAACTAAGAAGTATGTATAGTTTTGGACGTACAAGCAGCACATCATCTTTCTTGGCGACAAATCACACTATGCAATGTTCATCACAACGTATTTTATAAATGGTTCACGGTTTCACGCATAAACAAATAGAGAAAAATCCAATTCATCCGAGAACAAGGAAAACCTTCTTAACGGTAAACCCTCTATTTCGCAAGCACAATAAGTATAAGCGTATGATAAGTTTTAAACTAAAGCCCGAAACGCACGAAACAAATGTTGTCGGCAATTCTTTCCCACGGCGTCCTGCAAGGAACATCACAGACGTCTTATGCGTGAAAGATGGGATAAGGTACAAGATGAAACTGTTTTACATATTATACATTATTATTATTTTAGCCGCTCACGCAATGCGCTCCTCCTACCGCAAAATGGCGGCTATTTGGTTTCGCAAATTAGAAAAGCACTCAGTTTAAATACAAGTTTATATAAATAAAAATTATTATTCTGCATTGCTAAATAAATACCCTCCGTACTACCAACAAAAACATCTCAAATAAAATGCAGTAATACACCGCAAATCTTGCACTTAAAAAGCACTAATGAAATTTTTGGTGTACTTGGATAAATATGATAATATTCCGTTTGAGTGATTCTAACGTTTACCATGAAATTACTCCTTAAAGTATAGTTTATAAACATTTATATTCAGGGTAAACTTAAAAAATGCTACTTACAGTATGTTTTCAATAAATAAACACCGAAATCACCAGCCCAAACAATAACACACACGATTGTCGTGACGTATTTTTGAAGTTATTTTTTTTTTTAATGACAGACCTAGGCATTTAAAACTTTATGGTTTGCTAGAGTAGTTACCCAAATAGCAATTAATATTAGTTCTTTTACCTGTTATAACTTCGATATCCGATAAATCGGTATAAAATCATCACCGGCACCTCTAAGTGTGGTATGCGTCTACGGCTGCATGTATCGCGTGAGCGGATAAGAATCTATTGTAGATTCTCGGCGTTCCCATGGCCTCGAAGATTAATTTTGAAAAGAGAATATTTGCAACGAATTTGTACATATCATATCAATTATGCAACGTACGAACTAGATACTCATCGGCACCTGTGGGAGTTACGAGGCAGCGCGAGAATATTCCGGAAGACGCGCGATCTTCCTTTTTGGCCCGCATCTAGTTTGTATGTTACACTTTCGACATGAAGTTCAATATACTATGGTTACAAAAATTCATGTTCATGCTGTTCTGTGGCAATATAACTGAGTTAGTTAAGGGTTCTGGTACCACCACCGCTTTCTGCATCTATGCTTGCAGCGGCACGTTACTATCATCAATAGTATCAACATTATAACACAAACCACTAAACTGTTATGTTGCTCGTTTTTTCCAGTGAATAGTTCGTACCATTTCGCCCGGTTCCCAGCTTGTCGCACCCTTTCGCAATCGTCACCCCATCTAGCCAGAGGGCGTTCTACACTACGTTTCCCGAAACGTGGTATCCACTCAAGAACTCGCCTCTCCCATCGGTTACCAGTTCTTCGACAGATATGGCCAACTCACTGCCAACTTCAGTTCGTTTATTCTACCAGCTATATCGATGACCTTCTATTACCTTATCAATTAATTGTTGTAAATTTTATGTACAAAAAAAATATTTTTGTCGAATTCTATTCTTTTTTCTATCAAATTTTGTGCAGCTTGTGATACCCCTTTATGGGTTTGTTTCTTAAGTTAACGCCAAAACTTAAGAAACTACATATTTAAAAAGTTATCTTAACGTGCATTCACACACTCAGCCCTGGGGGCACCAAGTTTTGTAATTGTGGAGTAAACATTTTATCACGAGTTTTCGAAAGCCCTACAACAAAAGTTATGTAGTTTGAAGTAAACAATAAGCTTCTTACGTATTAGCGTAGATAGAAAAAAATATTACAAGGGTCTAATGACCCTATTATAAAATATAATAATCATTTGAAATATAAATATTTGTAACAGTAAAAATCATAAATGCTAATGTTAAAGAGCAATTACGTTTCAATTCTGGGCAAGGATCTCATCTAAGGAAAGTGTATATATAGATTATAGTCTGCTATGCTGACCCAAATCGGGAACTTAACATTTTTTCCAAGAAATATGTGTACATGTCATCATAATCACCGTTAGCGAAACGTATTATTGTTGAATATTTCTTCGGTGTTTTATAGAAAGGGCGAAATCGCTAATTCGAAAAAAATTGCGATTTTAACGACTGTTTTATATTTACGTTCTGTTTTAAATTCAATATTAAAACAATGTTTACGACGTTATACACGTGACACGAGATATACAAAATTCTTACCAACTGGGCTATAGCCTCGGTTTATAGTTGGGAAGACCGGTGGTCACGGTGTGAGAATAGATGCTGATATAAGGCCAGTCTTAGCAAAGGAAATTTTCTTAGTGTTGTTCTATCTTTGTATAACATAAATACCATTGCAAAAACATCATTATATTCAATAATATAAACATATACCTACTTAAGTTGGGAATGAAAATCATAACTGTATACCACAGACGACATAAATATATCAACACAGGTGTTTGAACCGTTGAATTGAGAGGCAACCTTAAATTCTCCTACTGAGCTACCATTGCTCTTAAGTAGGGAAAACTATAATTCATTTATTCATTGTTTCATGTGGATTAACGAAGGTGTCATATACTATTATTCCAGCACATGAACCCTGTTAGGGCACTACAATGTCACTTAACTAATTTAATAACTTAACTAATTTTATTATTAATCTCGTACACAATTGTGAGAGGTGAAGAGATTTAACTGCCTCCGTGGCCGAACGGTTACCACGCCGGAATGCCACGCAGAGGTCCCAGGTTCGATTACCGGGCCGGGAGAAATGTTTGTATGGCTTACATTTATTTCTCTCGTGAGTTTGAGTGTAATTTGTGGTTATCTATGTGTGTGTCCATGGCATGGTTATGTTGAGTGTGTGCGTTATTTATTTATTTATAATTATGAGATATATTATAACTATTTATAACCAATTAAAAAAAAATCATCACTATAATTAACATTAAAAACTTAATAAATATTTATTTACTTATTACATTGCATTATCTTAATGTACAATACGTACATTAAGGTCTTAACACTATTACATAACATGGTCTAACATAAACCCTATGTGCCCTACGTCACTATGTGCATTTATTATAACCGAAAAACTCCAGCAAATTATAAAAAGTGTTCGACAGTAAAAATTCTTTCAATTTGTTGACAAAAATATGTTTCTGTTGTAAATTTTTGTTGCCATATGGTGTGTATCTAAAGAAACAATCTGCAAATTCGTAAAAGAAACAACTAATCTTTTTCTTTTTCTTAATCTAGTTAAATAAGTAACTACAAAAATAGTTGACTATATTTTCTTCAAAATTTACAAATTTCTAATATATAATTGAAGTCAGGGTTAAAAATCTTTAAACTAAAAAAGTGTGGTCTACAAGTTTCAGTTCCACTTATATTCATCAATATTCTTATGCATTTTTTTGTAAAATAAAAAGTTGTCAGCACACGTGCTACCCCATATAACAACACCATAACTCTACCAAGCACATGCATAAGCATAATACGTATTAATTCACGTGTCGTTATGTTTAATTTTAAATTCTGATCTATTAGCCAGTCTATTATTTGTTTTAGGGAAATATTAGTTGTTGTTTTAATTCATTACTATCTTATATGTGTCAAAGCTACTGTTATTTGGAGTAAAAAATATTTTGAAACGTATAATTTGCACAAAATAAAATCGTACTTCCGCCAACGAATAACGATAAAGAAGCTTCTACCATCCAAAGAGGTAACATTGGCTGCTTCATAGGCATTAATACAACGACTGCTGAAGTTACCTCCTTTTCTAATAAAAATAAATAATAACAGTTAGTTTACAAATAAAATACAGTCGAATTGAGAGTACACCACGTATACTAGAACGTTTAATTTGAAAAAGGAATGACTTCATTCATCTTTTGATTTCAATTAAACATGCTGTATATGTGGCCTGTGATTTATATGGCCGCTGTTGTCATAATTCAATCTTTTCATAGCGTTCAAAATATATCCATGAATATACAGAATTATATACAAATAAACCTTGAAAGTACTAAAAGAACTAAGTATTACAGACGACCTTCAAGACGAGTTCCTTTTTATGAGCATACATCATCATTACATTCTTCCTGATGCGTAGTGCAAAGAAATGAAATACACTGCCGGTGTATGTATTTCCTAAAACCTACAATTCAGGGCTACAGTGAATAAGTATTTTCTGAACAATCCGTAAAAAAGGTATTTGTGAATCGCTTTTGATGATTCTTTTTTGTTGGAAAGAGTGTACCTTAGTTATTAGTCCCATTAAAATCCGAAGAAAATATTCGGTTACGATTTCGGTTTCGCACACTTTCCGATCACCGTCCATGAATTTTCAAGGTCGGTTCTTTTTTTTTAAAGTGATAAGCTTATAATAATAACGCATAGAATGATAGTTTCATATCAAACGAACTGTTACAAGTGAGGCAAAAATCAAATTCATGTAGGCTAGTTTTAGTAGTAGGTTAATTTTCGGTTTTAGTGAATATTTATACAAAAATACAAGTTGAAACGCGTTACTTCCTTGTGGAATGTGATGTTAGTATCTATTTTATGTTTGTCTGACGTATTTTTACACTCATTTACCGCACATTTCGTCATTTTTAGCTAAAATTCTTGATCTGTTCGCGGTGCAAGTTGACCTTGAGCACTGAAGGCCCGCCCGCTCGTGTAGGCCCTTTTGGCGCGCTTCAATTTGCCTCACTTAGCGTGTGCGGACTAGATTTCTATGCGTTATTATTGTAAGGTTATAAGTTACATTAAAACATTAGTTGCACGCCGGGTCATAATTATCATATGATGTTATAGCGTGTTTACACAGCGTCGACTGCCGCCTTCAGCAGACTACTTCACCTTGCTGAAGGAGGCGCAGTTGACTCGCTGTTTACAGTAAGCCGACAACGCATCCTCGAATTCGGCCGAAGGAATTGCCAAACAGTGATTATACCTCGTCGACTCGTTCGACGGTCGTCAAACGAGTCAATGTTTACACTGATAGCTTGCCGTCTTCGGTGGGCAAGCGAAGGCGACTAATTGACTTAATGTAAACACGCCGCAACGACGATATGCGTTTGTCTAAAAAAACACGTTTCGCTCTAGTCTTGAATAACCCCAAATTGAAGTTTTCATGAAACACACACGCCGTGTAGTGTGTTCCATTTCCTTGCCGTACGAGAAGGAGGAAGCAAAGCATTTCTTCCCAAAACTTGTACCAAAATCGCCTATTCAGTAAAAGTTGCTATTTTTCCCATCTTAAAGGCTTCTAATACCCCGTTCCCGCCCCGGGCCGGTTGTCATTTGTCTGCTCCGTAGGCAAACTTCGGCTCGGTGTTTGAAAGCACTATATTATATCCGGCCTTCTTTATCGTCTTCTATCTTCTATAGAGATGTGATTGCGTCGATAATTTTCAAAACTAATTTATTTGGACTAAAAAGTATAGATTTCAGAAATTTAGGAACTACGGTAATTTCCGAACGCTGTTGCTCGTCTATAAGTTATCGCATTAATGATCGATGTAGTTATGATAATTAAATACGAAACTTTATTAATGAATGTCTAGCGTTGTATGTTCGTGGTATACTAGTTCTCCCAATGTTGGATGTTTATTCACTACATCTGCATTTAGAGTCGAAAATGCATAAAATCTTTTTTTGTCTACTTGTACCATCAGCCAGTAGGTACTATAAATGGTAGAATATGTACTGACTTGTTTCATCGGTTATGATGTAAAACAAGTATGTATGTGTTATGGATGTGGAGGTGTTTTTGTTATGATTCTATTTATACTTATAGAGGAATCCTTGGTTCTAGCAAAGTTAAACTTAAAACTGTATTAACTTATCTTCAGGTTAACACAGCTATGCTGTGCCTCCGACTGTGCCCGGATTCACCTACAACAATTTGTATATTTGCTGGTTCGTAAATTGCCATTTCATTTGTAAAATAAATTTAATGTATTTATTTATTTTTAATCGACTTCAAAAAAGGAGGTAGTTCTCAATTCGACTGTTTATTTTGTGTACGTTACGTAATTACTCCGGTTTTAAAGAGAGTATCTCAGTATGTTGAGTGTGTGCAATATTATTATTATTTGTTCCATTTAAATTTGAATAAATCATTCCGCCTCTAAGTGCTTTATTTGGATAAGAAAACGGCCGCCATGATGATGACGATGAAGGGCGGTAAACTAGGAATAAATCCGGTTTCGCGCATTTTCCAGTAACCGATTTCAATAAAACTTGGCAAAAAGATGTTTCATGAACTTTTGAGGTCGGATTTTTGTATAAAAAGGTTATTGTATTGACTTTTTAAAGATATTTTAATACAACCAATAAGAATGTCTACTATTGTATCTATCTACTATTGTACGAGGAATACAATAGTAGATAAATTTGAAAGAAAAGGTACCACAAACACCCTGACGAATATTTTTAAATATAATGAATCGTATCTATCGTATGACTTTATTTGTCACACGAAAGTCATAAAAATAATACGATCTGTATATGAAACTAATTATATATATATACATGGAATTTCATAATTTATTATACCACTCACCCTCAAAAAGAATCTCATGGACGTGTACATTCTACCCATCCTCATCTACGGCGTACATACCTGGTCAACTGGTTAAGTTTTGATTATAGTGACCCCCTCTACCGACCCTTAGGGGTACGAGAAGGGCATAATAACTTGTACAAGCACGTACCTTCTCAGTCAGATCCAGATCCCAGATCAGCCTGTCTGCACAGATTTCATCCGGTTCTGCAAAGACAGGAAACGACCACGCGGCCGACCAAAGTGTCGATGGAGAGACGAGCTAGATACACGCCTAAACATCAGTGAAGCAAAACAGATAGGTTACGGAGGCCTTTACGCAGCAGTAGGACAGTATAGACTTAAAAAAAAACAAAAAAGAAGAAATTTTATAAGGATAAGAAAAGGAATTTAAGCATAAAAAAAAATCGAGTAATTTCATTTGGATAATCTCTAAGGCTCTCTCCTGAAAGTTGTGATTTTGCAGATGTGGCCTTATACAGCAATGGTCCGAAAATAAGTTTAAATAATTTCTATTTGATATTTGAATTGAAGTCCAATATAATGTAGCCTGAAATATTTTGATCGTTTGAATAGAGTTATCGATATTGCATTTAAACATCCCTATTGGAAGCGACGCGGTTCTTTACACTGGATTTCTTTTTAATACCGCATATTTAAACTCCTTATGTAGCAGACTGCCGAGGCCACCAACTTAATGTATCTTTGATAACTTACTTTATTCTTTTAATATAGACGAATTTTATACTTAGTTATTTTATTTGTAAAATGTGAAACATGAAGTAGGTGTTTTGGTAGCCATTGAAAGGTCGACGCTTCGACTCCCTGTCGATAATAATGATAATAGTGTGCTTGACAATCACTGATCACATTGTTAATATTATTTAGAAAACTTAATTTCCCAAATTAGTCCTACCAAGAATCGAACCTGAGACCTCCTCATTCAGCGCCCAGAGTATATATCATTCTCCCGTTACGCTACTACTTGTCGTAATACTCTGGAGCAAAGATAAGGTCTCCGATGGAACGAGCTCTCCTATTCAATAATGTATTAAGTATAGTAGAATATTCAGCCGCTTTATATAGATACTCGAGCTGTATGTGCTCGGAAATACAGTCGTAAGCAGGAAATTCCATTCCTGGTCTGAGAGCATAATAAAAAATGACGAAAAGCGCTTAGTACGCCTGAAGGGTATATCGGCCAAGTAGACGAAGAAGAGGGGGTCACGAAAAGGGGGCAGGCGGAATGAGTTGATTATGGAGCCGAAGAAAGTGTTGTAAGAGACGTAATGGTACCTGGATTACAGCCTAAATCTGATGATTTCGAACGAGTGGACACAATTTACTCATTTGACGAAAAAGACATTCACGTAGTTCAATTCAGAGTTGGTAAATTGAGATGTAAATAATTACTTATACCATTAACGTAATGTAAAACACGATAATTAATAATGAAATATAATGAAGCTTACTAAAAAATGATAAAAACAAAACTCAACCAAAAACATGAGTTCTCGGTAACTTATCTGCCCATAAAAACCGTCGCCAAGGGCGGTAGGGTCCACAAAAACAATAAAGTGCTATAAATCACACAAGTTTAATACACCCCACCGCAACTTGACTTCTCTACATTTAGTTTTGTGGATTTTGAATATGAACAATTCGTTTTTGTTAACTTTGTTTATTCATTAAGATAAAACATTGCCAGAAATTACACTTTCCCTGGCATCGAATCATAAATCAGAATTCTGGGAGTTTTGAATTTACAGTATCTTTTATAAGTTAACAAGGTTACTTCAGGACATTCCCCATTTATTAGCAGTGAAGCTTCTCGAGAAAGAATTCAAAACGTAATGTAAGCATTTTATGATAACAAGTGACGGGATGATTAAGTCGTGCACCTGGTGGTAAGCGACACGACCGCAGTTGCAGTGCCACTCAAAGCTTTAAATTGCAAAGATCTGAGGGGCAATCCACTGCGCCTGTCGCCCTGAGACATACGTTGGCAAGTTCCATATGCCTGTAATTTTACCAAATGCACATCTCAGGGAGTAGTGGCAGTGCCCCTCAAGTGTATGCGATTTAAAGAACTGCAACTGTTGTGTATAGACTTAGTCATCCAGTCATTTGATGTAAAAACGTTTTTTACTTTAAACTTACCTTGTTAATTTTAATTCTAAGTCTATCAAAGCTCCTTTTGTTTTATTATTGTTTCCATACATATCCCAAACAGGTATAGCTGGGTATAGTATGACGTCACAGCACACGAAGGGTCGAAAAAGGCATTATTATGAATTAATAAAGGATTCTGACCTTTGTTCCATGACTTAGGATGGATTTTCAGAATCTATTGTCTTCTAGCGTAGTAGGCTTGTGGGTTGGAATTGTAGTTATAGAGGATCTGAGCATTCAGTTATTAATAACATGTGTTTTGCTTTTTTGGTCGCGAAGAATATCCGAACAACATTGATACTTTTGACATGTCTTTCTTAGGTTTTCGCGATTGTTGCACATAGGAAATGAAACTATTTTTCCGGATTTAAATCGCGTATATTTGTTTTTTCAAACAAACCTACGTTTCGGGCCCTTTACAGGTCCCATGGTCACGGTTGACTGGGGTGGTACAGTCTTCAACCAGTTATGTCTAATATTGATGCAAACCACCCTATTTTTTCACTATAGTTACAATATTCATTAATTAAATACTTTATTTTTAATTTTCATTCAATAAAATAATTTGTAAAACTTAATATAGCGTAAATTGGAATGTTTTCTTTGTAAAATTAAAAATAAGGTATTTAATTAATAAATATTGTAACTATAGTGAAAAAATAGGGTGGTTTGCATCAATATTAGACATAACTGGTTGAAGACTGTACCACCTCAGTCAACCGTGACCATGGGACCTGTAAAGGGCCCGAAACGTCGGTTTGTTTGAAAAACAAACATACGCGATTTAAATCCGGAAAAATAGTTTCATTTCCTATGTTTTTCTTTTTCTTTTTTTCCCTAAAAATTTGGCGTGGTCATATTTATAAATTTAAATACCTGGGTCACGATCATGATCAGTTCGATCTGGTGGAAATTGAAAGAAAGCGGTGAGCCCTTGCGGTAAGAGCTAATATATTTGCCCGCAGGTTCACACGTTGTAATAAAGAGGTCAAATTAACAGTTTTCAAAACCTACTTTCAAACCTTTTACATGTGTAGCCTTTTGGTGAAGTATAGCAAGGTGACCCTAAACTCCTTGAGGGTCCAATATAGCGTTTAGTAAAAAAGTTAGTTAGTTAGTAGTAGTAAGCGTGACGTGTGAGCGGGGGTTCCAACAGCATCCTGGCCATTTTCAGTAATAGTTTTGACTGTCGTATCCAAACCCACTGAATGGACATACATGTAATGAAATCTTGTAGTGCATGTACATTATTTCAATTTTTTTTTTCTTAATTAATTTACTAATATTTAATTTAATTTATCATAAGTGAATTAATTTAATAATTTTGTCTAATTTGTTTATATTGGATTTAATGTAATGTATGTGTGTGCTGATTAATTTGTATACGGATGTAATATTCCGAATTAAATGATTTAAAATTCAATTTGAATATTTAAGGTAATTGAGAACAGGCATGTTTTAACGCGGACGAGGATGACACACGCTGCGTTCAGAACGCACGGTAACGCGAGTTTGGTGTTTGCTGTATTTGTCGAATAGGTAAATAAGGCAAATAATAACACACAATAACGCACACACTCAACATAGCCCCGCGAGAAACTCACGACAGAAATAAATACTTTGTCACGCATGGTGAATTTTGCCAAATATATCAAAAAACGCAAATGCAAATAGCTATGTGATGTGCCACCATCATGTAGAATGTTTGTAAATCAAATCCGATGGAAGACGTAGCGTCTTTTAAAGCTAGTATAGTATAAGTATAATTTTAAGATACCATGCAATTGTCTGGACTTGATAAATCTTAATAGAGAAATTCAAATAAAGTAACTTAATAGAGAAAGTCATATGCCGCTACAGGGATACGAACAGACGATTTTTCAATTGAGATGCTTCCGTACGCTCACTAGGCTATCACAGCTTACCTTCGGAGTCAGGTGAGATTTAACTTAAGTAAACATATAAAGAAACACGAACAATAAATCGTTTAGTACAAAAATCAACCTAACCCAAAGACCGTAAAATACAATCTTCACTAAAAATTAAATCCAACTAAAACAATGTTGAAAGAGCAGCTTGAAATATTTATGAAGCATTTTTATTAAGCTTGTCCTCTTGTGTTGAATGTACCTAAATAGATATATAATGTATTTAACCGTTTGCAAGATTATGTAAGAGTTACATTTATTTACAAACAAAGCCTAAGAAAATAATTTCTATACAAAACTTGTGCGATTTTTTTCGAAATCTGACAATGGCACCGTCGTCAGTTGTTCTCTGATATAGACCCGAGAACTGCATGAAGTTGATAACGACTTCATGCATCAACAGCGTACAGTTGAAACCGACTTCACGCAGCCGAGATCCACTGCAGGCATGCAGTTAATCTGTTAGCAACCTAAGTATATAAAGAAAAGGAAGTAGCTCCAGCAACAGATACCACTGCGATGAAGAAGCTGGTTGTCGTGGCATTTGAAGCAAATCCTTGATAATTGCAGATACCTTACTCAGTCCAGCCTAGGACCTCTTTGAGCTGATGGTCAAAGTTCAACTTTAATTGGAAGTCGTTTAGAAAAAATTTGGAGTTCCAGCAAATGTTAGGTTTCCTTAAGAGCCCTCTAAGAGGTCGAAAGAAGTCTGAGCTCCGTTTGCGAATTAAAATAAACTCATAAACTCTCGACGAAAGAAACTGAAAACTGGAAGGAAAGTTTTAAAATGTGTTTATATCCAATTCGGATTTATATTTACATTTCTTAGAATACTAACACAAGTGGTAGCCTAGTAGGGGAGCGGTTGCTTCTCAATTCAAAGGTTGACGGTTCGAATCCCTGTGGCGGCATACACCAATTACTATAACCTCTAAGTAACGTATATTTGTGAATTTTTAATGACTCTTGCTAAACATGCACTTTGAAGACGGTTCCTCATCAAATGTAGGTTCAACATGGCGGATTACGGCCTAGAACCTCACCTTAGCGGAGACCCGTGCTCAATAGTGGGACTTATCACGAGGTGATGATGATGTTGATGACATACAATCCGATTGATACTCAGACGATTTACCTGATGAACACCTATCCTGGCTACCTATCCTTGAAAAAGAAAACCTGTTGCCTCTCCCAATTTTGTTTCGTCACAATTCTGTACAAATAAATGACGCAATGGTATGTACAGATACGCTAACCAACAGGTAAAATTAGTCATATCGCAAATCTCTTGAAGCCTGTTTCAAACTATGGAATTCCCTGTATAATAGAGAAAAGTGGATATTGATAATAGTTATGCCTAAACTCTTAACAGAATACGGGGACCCTTTCGATAAGTTTTCAAGAAGAAAAAAGCTACAAAAATCAACTGAGTCAGCCCCCATATCAAATACAGATGTAATATTCCGAGAATCGTGTTATATTTCAGGACGGTAAATCTCAAAATCAATATAGCTTATGAACCAAAAATTTCCTTATGGTCCCTATATAAATATGTGATGAGATAAGTAATTTGTAAAAAAAAGGCATTTTTTGCACAGAAATCAAACAAAAATTGTTGTTTCGTTGACTTAGCCGACATAAATACAACACAATAGATTGTTTCGCTGATTACTTGCTGTAGCGATATCATTCTACCTTAAACTCCAGTATAAGATTGATTGAAGTAGAATGAAAATCATCCCAAAAATAAGTACCTTATCGGAAAAAAAATCGTAGCAAGCAGGAAAGCGGTTGCTTCTGAAGTGAATTTGCGCGTATCTGTGATATTCGTTTTTAAGTTACATAAAGAAAAATATAGTGATATCCATGATTCTTTGTATAGAGTCCCCAACCCGCATTGGAGAACTTCGACCTAAATCGTGACTTTAGAGGAGATCCGTGACAATGGGAGGTATAGGCCTAGCAAGGAAAAGAGAAAAGCTCGGTCTACGTAAATTTATTAAACGTATAAAATGAAAGGAAAAAGGGCTGTAACAAAAAATTATAAAATGATATAGAAAAGTACATATAGTATGAAAATAAACCTACTAATACTAAACATACAATCCACTCAGTTATACATAAGGATTTGTATTTCGTTTCATTGTACGAAACGAAAAAAAACTGGACAGCAAGTTGGTTAAATTTCATAAAATGTATTATAAACAAAATTAATAAAATTGCCCACTTTTGTTAATGCTGATAGACTCAGTTTCTTATGAAGATGAATTCATTGTATTGGACCTAAAAAATCGGGATAGTAGAAGTTGGTTAAATTTAATAAAATTATTTTTAATACAAAATTTAAAAAAAACCGACTTTGTATCTTCTATGGTTTCGGATTTCCCCATACTGTTCCATTAAAAAAAAGCACTGTTTAGTCTGATTTTGATCAAATTCGTTGTTTTGAAATAGTTCTAAATATAACAACTAATATTTAGTAGTTTAATAGCAACAAAGGCGAACAATCAAAACCCCTTCAAAGTCGTAAACACGCGCTAACGTCTTCCACTGAATTTGCGATATGTCGCAAAAAAATTCACGAGCGCACGAATAACAAAAACTTGGTCCTAAGTCCCGCGGGAACATTATTGTGTTACAGTGTAGAAATCTTTTAATATGCTATTTGCAGTAGTGTAACTTCTGTGAATAAAAAGAGTATTTTTTGTCAATTTGTCAGGCTTTAATCGTCCCATTTTAATGCTGAAACATCAGCATCAGGAATGGGAATGTGGTCAATTCAAATAGAAGGTAGGAATATGAGAGAACATTAAAGTCATCCACTACTACACCGACATCCTCATATAACACTTGGTTTACGGCATTTCTCTAATCTGTAATACGCACGTACTCCACCCTGTCCCAGCATCCCCGGGGCGGACGGAGCCAGTTGGAACTGGTTCGATCAGTTCCCCTGACAGGGCACCATAAATTCCCGTCGCAGGCATCGGCTCTGACTGAAGGTTGAGTCTGATTTCCCCCGTGACGTCATGGGCAAGTTTTTAAATTGCCTCATTTATTTCGTGACCTTGGTCTATATATCTTTGGTACTGGTCGATGAAAAGCTGATGTTGTGCCGGTAATTTATTGTCGTAGTTATTTTTGTGTTTTTTATGTATAAACTGTTTTAAAGTTTGAAATAACCACATCAACACCTGTCGTATTACTTGGTAAGTATGTTGACAGTTAAACATTAGTAGTGCGCGAAAAATCCTGATCAAATTTCAAATGCTTCAAGTAACATTTGTGTTTCGGGAGAGTAAATTCGTTACTCGCAACATTTATTCACGACGATTAACAAACTCGCAAAAAACTTAATTTAAATTCAAACTCAATAAATACACTTAAAAACTCCACAACCGTCTACAAATCATCTAAATGAGAAGTCCTTACAATTCAATCTTTAGCTGCAAAACTGCGCAGTTTGCGTTGCCAAAAGTTGCGCTCGCGACTTCAACTTTCTAATTAAGTTGAATCAACTCCGAGTTAACATTTTGAGACGCTGATTAATTACGAGTAGATGCTTTTACTCAAATTTCATTGTAGTGTTGTAGTTTGTGTTGTAAGTTTCTGTTTTTCTTGATACTACAAGATATTTTCATCATCATCATCATTATCTATAACTGCCTATATGGCCAAACGGTCACCATACTGATCTGTCACGCAGAGGTCCCGGGTTTGGTTTCCGGGCTAAGAGAAATATTTATATGGCCTACATTTATTTGTCTCGTGTATTTGGGTGTAATTTGTGGTTGTCTATGTGTGTATCCATAGCACCCGCGATACAGGGTCTCCCCAACGCGGGGCTATGAATGTGTGCGTTATTATTATTATCAATCCATCATACGTTCCACATCTGAACACCGGCCTCCCCTAAAGTTTAGGCCCTACTCTGTTACGTTGGCTTATTACCGCTTGAAGACTTCACAAGTTTCCAAAAGTTGTGAGCCTTCCTCGACGTGAAGATTTCATCACAATATTTACTTTCGCTGTTGACGGGAGGTATTGCTATTAAACATTTATAAATAATAATAATAACGCACACACTCAACATAGCCCCGCGCTAGGGAATCCCTGTGTCTAAGTGTGTGTCGATGGACACACACACACAACCACAAATTACACCCAAACCCACGAGGGAAATAAATGTAGACGATAAGAATATTTCTCCCTGCCCGAGAATCGAACCTGGGACCTTTGCGTGGTAGTCCGGCATGGTAACCGTTCGGCCATCGAGGCGGTTAATAAATGTACGTAATTTAGAGAATAAAGACATAACTCGTTGCTGCCGGAGGAATTTCAACCAACCATCTCCTTATTGGGAATCAACGGTTGTTCTACTAGGCTATCACCGCTCTCCACATCAAACATTTCAAGTTTATACTTAACAAAAAATGTTAACTAACATTAGGCGTGTTAAACTTAACAATACTGTGATAACCTTCAAGCGGAGGAATCATCGAAATCATTACAGATTTATATCGAATTTTGCATTAAGGAAACATTCTTAACCATCTTTTTTAACTTACTAAATGACAACCGGAAGCTATCGGACAGTCATCGTGACATTTAACTTTCTGTCTCTTCTATGTCAGAAGACATGACATTATTATCTATCAAAAGGAGTATAAAAAACCACCCTGTCATTCAATCGCTTTTCCTATTTCCTGGTTAGAATGACCCTCTAAAATCAGAAACTAACCGACTACATTGCAAAGATTTTCATGCAGTTGTGTTTTTATGTTAACTATAACTTTTGTAGGACAAAACGTGAATGCCAAATTTTACTATAACTTGGTGATATTGCATCCGGCTTGAAGGACCATATTCAAATGCTACGAATCCAAGATGGCGGCGATAAACGTTTCTATCGCCTGTGCAATAAATCACTTGCTGTCAGAGTGATGGCTTAATGATATTTTTTGTTGATATATTTCTGCTTCTAGTTTCGTATTTGTAATATTATGCTTCACAAAGAAAAAATATATATATTCTTTTTAAATAACGATTTTGTTTGACATTGCCTGCAAAATTAAGCACGGCACCGATCAAAAACTTTCTATTTATAACGTTATTTACGTTGTGTCCTCTAGGGACGCTCAAGAAACTATTTTCATTTTAGATGACTATAATAATAATGATATTAATTGAATTGTATGTTTGCCATAGGGCCAACATAATAATTACGTTCCCAAATTAGGTCGAGACAAAGACGTAGTTCGGATGACCAAGTCCTAAATACCGTGGAATCTGACGTCACAGCTCTCACGTCGGCGCAATCAAAAGTAGAATAAAGTCTGTGGCACACGTTTCATGCGGACATCGTGTACGCCGTGCACGTCCCGCGTATTAACGTACGCCGTGACACGGACGTGACTTAGCGATAGCGCAGAGGGGCGACTCCATTCAATCTCTACTATGCTAAATATAACTGCTTAACCTGTAACTGCTGACATATAGGTAAGGATGTTGCTTCAGACTGTATAATTCTCATTTGATACTATTGGGTCGAATTTTCAAATTCAAATTCAAAATAATCTTTATTTCATAGGTAAGCATTATTACACTTGAAATCGTCACAATGGTTAAACTCTACCGCTCATTCGTAAGGCAGATTCCCCTGAGAAGAATGAGCAAGAAACTCTAGGGGTTGCTCTTTGTTAATAACATTTGTACACATTCAACATTTAGAATAATTTTTTGTTTATTTTCAAATATCAGATCTACCTCTATGGGCTAAACGGGTTACTACCACGGATTTTTGTCATTCAAGTACACAGAAGTATAAATAGCCTTTAGCATAAAGTCTTTGTTTGACTATAGTTTTAAACCCCGTGAAGTGCAAATCTTGTTATAGAAGCGTATACATTGCCTTTTTAATGAGTTTGTGACTTTGACGACTATCAAGAACAGCTAGTTTATTTTTATTACTCGTATTAATGTTATGTCTGTCACTATGTTTCATAAAGAAATTACTATTCCTCTTAACATAAATTACATTTTCATAAATATACCGTGAGGCTAGTGTAAGAATGTTAATTTCCTTAAACTTATCTCTCAAAGATACTTTGGGGCCCAGATTGTAAATTGCCCTAACTGCACGTTTCTGCAGGACAAAGATTCTATTGATATCGGCGGCATTACCCCAAAGCAAAATGCCGTATGTCATTAGATTGTGAAAGTAGCTGAAGTAAACCAATCTAGCGGTTTCGACGTCTGAAAGTTTCCTTATTTTTTTAATCGCGTACACTGCAGAGCCGAGCCGTTTTGATAACTTACTTAGTTGTTGGATAGTTGACAAGATACACCAGCAGTGATAATTCTATCCATTTTCTGCTTTGTGAGACAAGTTTCTTTTATGATGATAAAACCTTATTCACTTCTATACTAAATCTATTTCGCAGCAATAGAATTTCTTGTGAAAGAATTCGTCCAGGGAAGTACTGCTGCCATATATTACCTATTTCTGTAGACAGGCAGTAAAGTGGGCATTACTGCGCTCCGATTTTGAAACGAGTGTTGCTGAAAGTACAGGCATATTGGACTTGTCTACTTTATGTTGTGTTATGTGTGTCTGGGTGACGCGGGGAAGCGCAGGGGCAGTGCCCCTCAGATCATTGCGATTTTATAGCTAACAGACCCACAACTTGTCGCAGCAGTGAAAAAGCTCAGGTTAACTATTAAAAATGACGACGATGACGTTGGTATTCTGCCCGGGCCCTGTTAACAGAGATCTTAGACAGGGTACTGGTTTTTTTCATCAGATGATGAAGAAATAAAATCTTAACAAGATAAATAGTTGCACTGTACCTTCTTGGCCTGGTATTACAATGTATGGATTGACAAAGACAAGAAAACCTTTTAACTGGGGACATTATATCAATAAAACATTAAAGAAAAAGAAAACAAATATTCTGGCGGTATTTTGTGGAGCTTTATTTACTCTTTGGCGCTCCTAATTAATTTCTTCCTAACATTGTTTTGTCTATGGCCAGTTAATCTATGTCTCGTCTTGTGCGGCAGCCGGAAACGGATGTCGGTCCTGTTTTATCGGCCATATTGTTGTTTTAGGCGACAAACGTTCTGACGTTGACGAGACTTCAAATTATAGTCAGGACAAATGTCGTGTGGTTTTCTAGATTTAGGGAAAGAATGTCAGAGTTCGTATTTTAAAGTACACTATAGACACAGGTTCGAGTCTTGTCATATCGAAGGATTTTTTGTCTATGTTCGATTTTTTAATTATTAATTATAGCTAAAAATGTTTTGGTGGCATTCTCTCGATACCTCCAGTGAACACTACACCAACCTACTTTTTGAACCTGTTATCCCTTTTTCAATTTGCTTTTTTGTTTTATTTATTATTTTCACTAAATTAGTTTTTTTGTTATTTTTTTCGAATTGTGTTTTTTTATTAATTTTTTTCACAAAATTCTGGGAGCACATTATTAGGAAATAAATATGGCTGTTTACGAAAATAACATAACAATCAAATATCGATCAAAAAATGAAGTTGGCGCAGTGTTCATTGAATAGAATAGAATAGACATTTATTGCAAGATGAGTGACGGAAGACATTGGAAGTATCGATCTGTAGTATACAGGTTACCGGGGCGTTAACTAGGCAATCTAAAAGCTCCCTAACCAGAAATATCGCCTCTGTTCCCAGGGATGCAGGGTTTTCATTGCTAGAAGCACTACACAGAAACATATTTTGTGGCTCTCGGCTGCTCTAGCGACAAAGCCCGCAAATTCTATTCCACACACTGCCTATACCCGGATTCGATTATCTAAAAGTACACGCACCAGCACATTCAGCGAAAGAAAAAAAGAGTGAGAATATAAAATACTATAAAAAAAGAAATAAATAATAGTACGATTATACATATTTAAATAAATAAAGGCTAGATATATCTAGAGGCAATCAAACGAGTTACAGGCTGAGTTGTTATGGCCGAACATTTAAAACATACCTCAGAGACGTAGAAATCCATTGACTTACAATACAATTATAGAAATCCCTCAAATTAAATTTTAAACCAAGTATAGGTAGTAGTTGTACGGGAGACTACGATAAACTATTTACCCACTGTAAAATACTTTCTGTAAAAGTAAAAGTTCAATATTTGGTCGTTATTGAAAACTAACGAACAAGTATAACACTAGGCGAGTCCTTGAAAATAAATATGCATGTACAAAAGTAAATAACTATTATGGCAAAAGAACAAATTGACGTCTCTTGCCTCTAGTAATTATATTTAATAAATTTGATTTTTTGAGAGCCAGAGAATTGTTAAGTAAATTCACATTGAAGAAAAACTTATACTTCTTGAAAGCATGTAAATTTAGTAAATTCTATACTGGTTTTGATAAATGTACTCGTACTAGGTATACTATAGTTTTGTGAGTGTAAACTCGCCAACAGTTTGGTGAGAAATTGTATTGTGTTCTCTTGTACACCTTGTTTGTAGGAAATAAATAAATAAATACACATATTTTAAAATTCACTTTGTAAAACCTCTTACTCAAGTATATTGAAAAAAGAAAAATCTAAATTGACCAAACAGCAAAATAATAATAAAAATTGTAATAGTATAACATTGATTTTAAAAAAATTAATAAATAAACGAAATCTTTTTCAAGTAATGTTTACGAAAGTTACAAGAACGCAAAATCAACTTGAAACTACTCGACTAACCTGTAGGAAATTAAAGCAAAGTAAAAAAAACAAAATGACGGTCAATTTTTTATTTTCAAATTGGACCTAACATAAAAAAGGACCGTATTCTTTTCGTTCGTGTTTTGTCATTAGTGTTCCACTAAATTTATCGGTGCATGATCCAAATTTAAAAAAAATACTACGTATTCACAAACCATCTTCCACATATTCAATGTTAACCATTATGCGATTGTCCCTTCTTGTATATAAATAAGCTTTTTAAAAGAAACTGATAGCGATGATTGATTGGGACGGTGTCGCGTATTCTACTCCCTTATATTTCTAAAGCTGTAAATATACGGCTGTTATTTTCCTAAATGTTTTTATATGTCTTGCAGGATTTATTTATTTATACAAACGTTTCATACAGAAAAAGTCACACAGAATGTTTTACGTGAGCATTTCAAATAGCCCCGTATCTTTCTACATTCGTTTTTAATATAGTGACCTTTCCTACTGACCCTTAAGGTACACGAGAAGAGCACTATAACCTGAGCCCAGATCAGCCAGTGTACAGGGTTGTCACAGACCGTTGTCACTGACGTCATACAGTTCTCAAGAGGCTAGTAACAGTAGAGCTCCTTATGATGGAGTTCGTCCAGGGAAGTACTGCCACTTTACTTAAGTATATCTGCCGCCAAGCAGTCATGTGAACATTACGCTAGAACGCCGTTTTGAAGAGTATGTGTGCTGGGGAAACTACAGGCACATGGGACTTGTCAACTTATGTCTCAGTGTGACGGGCGTAGTGGCAGTGCCCCTCAGATCTTTATGATTTAAAGCTCTAAGTGTAACTGCAACTGTTATGGACAGGCCTAGTACTTCAAATAGGACGCAGAAAAAATAAGGGTAAAGAGACTATGATAATAAAGAAGTAATAAAGTAAAAAAAAATCGTTAAAAAACCAAAACAAAGATATGCAACAAGCAGATAGAAAAATTTGTAACGTCCGCTGGTTCGTTTTGTGGTTTAGTTGGTATAGCGTCTGGCTCTGTTTGCATTGGGTCGAATCCATTCGGATCGAAGGATTTTTTTCTAACTCCTCGTTCTTTGTATTAATAATTATGACTATAACTTCTTCTTATAGTATCGATGTTTTACTCCTACCTATAATCCTAATACACGATGATGATGGTATAAAAAGCCGGCCAAGTGTAAATAGAATTCGTGTATTAAGAGTTCATTAGATTATTTATTACGAAACTACTTTCAAAATCATAATAATCTGCCTGTTGTAAATATGAATTCCCTTTCATTTTATATACCTAGTATACGTAGCAACTTATATAGGCCAAAGGAAATGTATTTGTTAATAATAATAAAGTGCTACACAACCATACTAATTACCTGGTCTTAAACTAGGGAATTCCCTGGTCTATTGGTACGAGAGCAACGGAATTCACTCCAGAGCACTACCCAGACTTGAACCAATTCAGAAAAGCGCATTGCCTAAATTGGTCCTACCGGGAATCGAAAGTGCGACCTCTGTGCCCAGTGCCTGCGATGCAAACCGTTGGGTCACCGAGACCGTTAAAATTATATTTGGAAAGCTTACAGCTATTTTGTAATTCCATTGTAAATAAACAACCACTATCAATTATAAGCTTGCACGTGTGAACTGAAACAATGTGACCACTGCTTAACTATAACATTTACTAGAACACAATAATGGCATAATCACTCGAAACAAAATCATCGATCATAAGCGTTTTTATATTCATAACGCTGTTATAGAAAACATTGATGCGACAACTATTATTTCTAAAGTCAATGTAACTGAACAGAACATGAGACAACTCACACTTATTGATATAAATAAGGCACACAATCATAGCAGCGCACTAGGAAAATCCTTCGTCGCGAGTGCCATGGACACACATATAGATCACAAATGAATCTCAAACCCACGAGAGAAATAAATATAGGCCTAACCAATAATTCTCCCGGCCCGGGAATCGAACCGGGGAACTTTACGTAGCAGTCCAACATGATAACCGTTCGCCCACAGAGGCAGTTTGAAATCGACCAAGGTCTGTTTTAAAATTCTTTCTTGTCTTTATGCAGGCAATTAATTTGTGTAACTGCATTGACTTACGTAACTGCTACATTTCAAGCCGATAATAAAAACAAGTTTTTTTTAAACAGCTGTGAAGTCTCATAGATTTACTTTTTTACCTGTCAGTGTCAGAACTCTAAAATTTGCGTCACGTGTCGAATTAGTCGCACTACGTTACGCTCCCGTTAGATACAGACATTAAACACAATATTTCAATGACAAGCCCCAGTAAAGGTCACCGGATAAAAAACCATCCACACCAATAGAGGCTAGTTCACAATAATTACGCGTCTTTGTCACCGGCTTTTAGAACGGTGCACGAGCCATGGACCATCCATAACCCAACACGCTCTCCCACTCAAAAAATCACAAGAGCTGATGATCAACTGACAAAAATAGAAAGCATCGGCAAAGACGTAAGGTTGGAATTCCAACGAAACGTGAATGAGATATAGCACGATGTGCGGGATGAAATTAGCTGCCAAGTGTCAAACGCTGACTATTATGATGCGATAGAGAAATATCGACAACTTAGTCACGCTCCAATGGATCTTTTTAAGTTCACATTGCTCAAGAAAGTTGTCCAGCTCATTATTCCCTTTTGCTTGATGTATTGACCCTCCATGGTCGATGTGACGGTTCCCGTATTTTTCTTCATTGAACTTTTCTTCTAAAACGCTAAGCGATGACTCGCGTTTCTGTGCTCATTCACCGGCAATGAAAGGTTAGCGGTTTGGGAAATTTCAATTTGATATTCAAAAGGAATTTGCTTCCCGATGATGTCGTTCGTTAAAAGAATTGATTGGTAAATAAATTGCAATTGAGTTCAATACTTAAGGCTCATCGTACGAGATAGAATAGTAATCAGATCCCAATGAGATTTGGCATCGATAACGCCCTCTTGAATTTGAGATGAAGTCTTCTTTGAAGATAAGAGGCTTATGAAAATTCGCAATCGTAACGAATGAGAACAGGAACGCGATGAATTCGCGAGCTCACCCTTACGTTCACAAAAGCCAAGGTCACAAGGACTCGAGGGGGATAAAAATTCGAAACATACTGTTGGTTTATATCTACTTAAAATTCTAGCTTTCATCACTGCGCCCTTTGTTTTCTTGTAAATTGAATTAAGATTTTACGAAGCAGTGTCTGAGGGCAAGAATTTACAAGCAAGGATTCGGAAGTTCTTAACCGGCATTTTGATGTCGACTAGCACTGATCCTTATTAGGTTTACGGGGACCGAGGGGCTAGCGACAAAATAAATTCGGCATGACAGGGGTGGGCCGGGTGTACTGTCAACAGGGGTGTTGTGTCCCATTCATTGTCCCCTTTGATGACGTTAGTTCGTGTCCGATGCACAAAGTCAGCCCGCCATAGACGCATTGTCACTTTTAGAGGATTGTACAAATATTTGCCAAGCGGATTTGTTTTAGCGATCTTTTGTTTAACTTAAAATGTTTGTTAGGTACTTTACATTAATTTTCTTGGAAAGGATTTACGACTTGAGATTTTAAGAAAGGTCTTCTATTCCTGAAGATTTTCTTTGAAAATTTGCTGTTAAAACAATACCCGAATTTATTATTTTGATGAGTAATGACTTATGCCTAATGAACAGTTAAATTAAAAGACTTGAGGCGGTGATTTACTTACAATTTGACTGAAATTAACGAGTTCAAATATAAGATTGACATTAGAGTATATACTTCATCCATGGCCAATACGTTTTATTGTAAACTGTGAATCTACGACATTAGATAATAGTTTAAAGTTCACATTGTCTTTCTCCACAAATATACATGCTCTTGACTAGGTCAACCAAAACTATCGAAAGCAAATTTCGTAATCTTAAATACTTGACAACAGCCTATTTACAATAAAAAGCATCAAAAACTTTTTCTCCATATTTCCATCAATGTTTGGTCATGCATCGTCAGTTACACGGACAAGCCAAAACATGCCCACTATGTTTACACTCTATTTATTCCTGTTAGCCATTTTAACTTTTGATTTTTTGTTTTACTTTTTTTAGCGTAATCCGTGTTGTGGTTGGTTCTTTAATTTCGTGTAACAATGTCATTTATGGAAGAGAAAAAAGTAGGAAGATTCTTTTTATATAAGTATATTGTAATAAGGCTGGTGGTAGCCCAGAGGGAGAATGGTTCCATATTATAATATTCTTCATTCGTATTTCGTAATAGCGTACGAGTATAAGCTGTACGTTGTAAGGGAATCATTTCATTAACCCTTTCAGGCACAAGAATGCACATGGGACGATAATAAGAATAAGCTAATTACAACTTTCTTTTGCGTTACAACTTTCGATCACAAATTTAACAATATTATAATAAACGCGTTAGTGCACTGCATTCGGTCTCCAGAATACGAGTGACAATATAATATATATAATACAATTTAAAATAAAACGTAAACTTAATTGCTACTCAAGCAAAACGCACCACATATTGCAGTTAGACTATAAATAATATATAGTCTATCTATAATCCATTATAGGAATTCCAAAGGCAGAATACTATTGCCTCTGGGGCCAAACGGTTATCATGCTGTTCGGTTTCGATTCCCGATCCGGGAGAATTATTTGTTTGGCCTACATCCATTTCTCTCGTTAATTTGAGTGTAATTTGTGGTTGTCTTTAACCCCTTAGTGCGGGATTATGAATGTGTGCGCGTTATTATTATTATAATACTTATGATGCCATCTAGCGGCATTCGTACCACACTAAACATATGCAATCTCTATACTTTTCTAATTATTACATTGTCCACTTACAATATTACTTGTTATGTGTATAACTCAATTATGTATGTAGTGATTATGTTTTTTTTTAATATACCAAACGTTTTGAATTGTACGTAACTATTTTTTTTCAGTTGTTTGTTATTAAAATGTTTCTCAGTTATTTGTATTACTTAGTGGTTAACTGTTTGGCGACACAATTATTGCATTATGCGATAGCAGTAGAGGTCCTTGTGAAAGAGTTCGTCAAGGGAAGTACTGCCAACTTACCTATTTTTGCCGCCAAGAGAGTGCTGGTGAAATTACAGGCAGATGGGACTTGTCAACTTACATCTCAGTGTGACGGGGGCAGTAGTAATGTCCCTCAGACCTTTGCAATTTAAAGCTCTGAGTGGCACTGTAACTGTTATGGACAAGCGTGTAGCTTCATCGGGCGCACGACTTGTTTATCCCATCAACGAAAAAAAAACATATTTGCTGTAAAAAAAAATTATAGGTTTTAATTGTATCTACTGTTTATTGATCCAAATAAATTTAAAAAAAGTTCATAACTCTAAAAAACGTGGCCTTGAAACCTGGATTTGGATTCAAACAAATAAATCTACTATTATTATTATACTCTATGTAGCTAGATTACCACTGACTGAACCAGTGATTTAAATGATTGTTCTCGGTGGGTAAAAATGATGTACGGGAGTCGTGATCGGATGGCTCCGGTGAGTACCAGAAAAATCCGAAACTTCGAAAAATGGACTGCATCAGGTGGGACTCTAGCTGCGTGGCCAATGTATAATACCTACCGGAAGGGTTGTTGAACTAAAATTGACCGACATCTTGGTCAGTTTCTACCGGAAGTGAAAAAAATTCGAAATTCGAATAAACAAGATGGCTGCCGTACAAATTTCAGAGCCTTATAGCTCGGCGAGTATTGGAGATAGGTGGGGGTGCTCGGCCAAACGTCATAGAGGGCGGTAGGGGTCAACTGCCGGTGACATGAAATTTTTTCAAGATGGCCGACTCAAAATGGCGGCCCCAAAGAAAGGAGGTCCGATCCGGCTGAAATTTGGCATGCGGCCATGTATGGGGGCCCACAGTGCGAATATATGGTTGAAATTTCTATTCCGCCATTTTCCAAGATGGCCGCCAGTTCAGAAAATTCATATGTGAATTTTCTGCCCTTTGGCGTAATTTTTCTCCCAGAAGCAGAGCGGGAGGGAAAAAATGTTGTAGGTGAATTATGATCAGACTATTGTTGTTATTTTTGTAGTTATTGAATATCAGAAGGCAACGAAATCTTCGAAACGTGCTCCGCATCAGGTAGGACCCCAGCTGCCCGGCTAAAGTACACGTCGTGGCCCAAAGTCTCCAAACAAATGTTCATCCACACCCTGGGCAGTTCTTACCAAGAGTGAAAAAAAATCAAAATTCGAAGAACAAAATGGCCGCCATACAAATTTTGGGACCCCGTATCTCGGCAACTATTGGAGATAGGTAGATCCAACATCGAAAAGTGCTCCGCATCAGGTAGGACCCTAGCTGCCCGGCCAAAGTATACGTCTTGGTCCCGAGGTCTCCAAACAAATATTGATCCACACCCTGGGCAGTTTTTGCAAGCAGTGAAAAATATTCGAAATTCAAAAAACAAAATGGCCGTCATTCCCACTCAAAGTCAAACAAAGAGAATTCTCTACTGAAATATGAAGTTCAACTCCCAATTTGTCACCAGATACAACGGAAGTCCTCGCGGGCCGCTTTAGCGGCCCGGCGCAACGCGCGCCATCTAGTTATATATATATAAAGCTACAAGTTTAGACTCACTTAGAAAAATAGAACTTATACTTCCCGATATGGTGAAAAAAAGATATTTATATAAAGTATCAAATATGAGAAGACCTGAATATGGAAAATGTAAACGAGTGATCAACGGTCTGCAAAAACTATAATACATGAATTTTGTGGTCAATTTCCGCAGGAAGTAAAAAATGTTCGAAATTCAAATAAACAAGATGGCCGCCATACAAATTTCAAAGCCATATATCACGGAAACTATTAGAGATAAGTAGGTGCTTGAAGAAATGTCATAGAAGGTAACACTGGTCAACTGCTTGGGTTAAAAAAAACAAGATGACGATTTTAAAATGGCGACCGAAGAAAAACTTGCTTCGATCCGGCTGAAAATTGGCATGCTATGGTCTTCAGGAGTTTTTAATCATAATTTGGGGTCAAACATTTCTTTTCGCCATTTTTTTATATTTTTCGTTAAAAGTAGCTGCCAAAAGAGATTTGCTCTGATTCAACTGAAAATTGGCACGTGAAGGCCTCTAGAAGTTAATTATTTGTAAAGATAATAATTTGTAATCAAAACTGGTTTTTCGCCATTTTTGAATATGGCTGCCATACAAACTCTTTTAGCGGCAGAAAAAATTTGCTCTGATTCGATTAAAAATGGACATGTCGGGGTCTCTGAGTCGGGGTCTATGAGTGTTTAATAATAATTAGCGGTCAAAATTTATTTTTCGCCATTTTTCATTACAATTGCCATACGAACTTTTCTTCTAAGAAAAGTTTTTTCTAATTCAACTGAAAATGGCATGGCTTTAATCACAATTTGGGGTAAAAATTTTGTATCCGCTGTTTTTAGATATAGCCGCCATACATGCGTTCGTTTTTTTATGTAAAGTGCTGTTGAAAAATCTTGCTTGGCTCGGGCAGAAAATCGGCACGAAATGATTGTCTGATAATAATTAGTGGTCAAAATATATATTTTTGAATATGGCCGCCTTAAAAGAGCTATTTTAATTGTTTAAAACCAAGTCATAAGTGCCGAGGCCGTAGGCCGGGGTCCGCGGAGGGCGAAGCCCGAAGCGTCCGCACGCCATCGTACGGAGGTAATATTCGGAGGCATAACAGATTACGAGTACAAGATGTCACAATTGTAAAAATGTAAGACATACTTCCCGATGTAGTGAAAAAGAGATACTTATAATAGCGTTGTTGTATCTCAACCGTCTCTCTGTTAGATTTCTTTTTTTTTTCAAACAATGCCAAAGAGAAGTATTTAGGGGAAAAAAAAGCTAAACTTCTGCCAAATTTCCTGTACTAAGGATACCGAATAACGATAACTCTGAGGGCAATACCCAGAATACTCAAACTAAAACCAACTTAGAGATGTTCGTTTTTTAAATTGGCCCAAATCGGGAATCGAACCTCCTCATCAAGCACCCATAGTACTAACCGCTGTGCCACTGTAGAGCATAAGCACACCCCATAATCTGCACCCGAACACGCGCCGCAAGCCGAGCCCGACCGTACAGTACGAGACTGAGAGTACAGGGCTCGTACTATATAAATGCAAACTAGTATGAAAATGAAAAATGAAAATGAAAATGAAAATATATGTTTATTTCTTTTTTACATGTACTTAAAATTAGAGTTTACAATTGGGTCTAGTATGATCCCTATGACACTCCATTTGACGTAAAGGTTGGATTTTTTAAGCAAAGTTCCCTCCTATAGTTTTATTTTTCTGACGTATTCTGAACGAGGTATAATTGTGTGAAGTGTTTTGTATTATATTGTAGGCATAAAACACAACTATAATTTGAATGCAATTTCAATTGATATTTTAGTAAATAAAAAAAATACAAATTATCACAATATCGTTAATTTATAGGTTTCAAAAAAATAATAACTCTGGCATCTTAATTCATTGCCTATGATTAAAGTTCATACTACAAGAATTAATAAACCCGCACTATACACTTATTCATCGAAAACATTTTATCGAAAAACCTCATCTCTAGCAAGTGCAGTATAATGAAGTAACCTTTGCACGTTGTCGTAAAAATTAAAGAATTTTTGAAAAGAAACGTTTTTCCGCTTTTTTGTTACAAATAAACATTGATTTGATGTTATTTTAACTTTAAATGTATTCCTGAACTCTGCAGGCTTACTAAAAATCGACGCTGTGGTAAGTTACTGCAGCATATGCTAAGTCACGTGTTGGCAAGACGCTGCAACACAGACCAAACTAGACTAAATTTGTTCTCTACTTTGCATCTTTACTCTAATTTTAATTATAAATATATGTCAAATAATGATTTATATGTAAACTGTTTTAGTATGGTTTTGTGTTAATTATGTTGTGGCAATAAAAGTATGTCTACGTCTACGCCCATTTACGAGTACTTAAACATACGCTTTTAATAATTTAAAAGAGGTTTATAAAATTAGTTTATGAAATAAGTAAATTAGTGCACGTCGTTGCAAGGTCATATTGTGTAGATTTCTATGAACTGTCACTGGGGCTAGCCGAGACTGGTAGCTGTAAAGCTGGGTGACGAAGTACTTTCATAGATTTCTCATAGATGGCGCTACGGCTAAAAAAGTCGTTAAAAAACCAAACAAAAAGACACGACAATAAGCACATAGAACAATTCGTGAGGTCCGCTGGTTAGTTCCGTGGCTTAGTTGGTATAGCGTCTAGCACACGGTATGCTAGAAGAGGTCCGTGTCGGCTCAAATCCGGCCGGATCGAAGGAATTTTTTCTGAGTGTTCGATCTGTGTATTAATACTTATAACAAACTAGTGGAGTAATTTCACATAAAAAATAATTGAATATCAATTCAATTATGACAGGGATTTTTAATATTTAGGAACAGTTTTTAGTATAATTAATAGGGATAACAAACAGTCAGCAAACCTAAAACATCACACTATTGATATATTATTATATGATAATGAAAACGCAAATGACGCCGAGATCCAATTTCGTGGTAATAGTGATACATACAAAGTAATAAACCAATAGCAATACACCAATTAGTAAAACTAACACAGTATTAGTAAACGATTGTAATTTAACACTGCTCCACCATTTGTAGTGTCAACTGTGAGTGAGCCTCTGGCTTCGTGTCTCGTTACTTAACAATGACAAAAACGACCTAAGTACTTTTACTAATGCAAGCAACAATACACTTTATGGCGAAGGATATAAAACTGATGCTCAAAATGAACGTGTTTAGACTTACGATGGCGTTGAAGAAAAAAGTATTGACAATGTTGTTTTGGGAACGGAAACACGTGATAGTGACAATTTTATGGATTTTTAGATTTTAACAGCCGACATTGATAATCAGCTTGTGCACGCAAGTGTACTTTAACGCATTTAGTGATAATTACGTGTTAACAGTTTTGTATTACAGAAGCAAACATTAAATGCCCTAAACAAAAATTGTGTTGAATTTATTTAATTACCATGATTACATTCCACAACATTGAAAATATCATATGAAACCATTGACCTACCAATAAATGGACGTCGGGTTCGCGCTAAAAAGTGTCCGCACCTGTAGAGCGTGAAAATCGCATACAGACCGTCAATTGCGCAATAGTCTATCTGCAATAATTTGCAAAAATTACTGCAGTAAAGTGTGAAAATAGGATTTTGTATCATATTTTCACTAAACAAATATATTGTGTTATCATAGTTGTCATTTAAAAGTGTTATTTTGTACAGTTTTATAGTATTTAATTTATATATAACTGAATCGTAAATATAAATTACAAAAGCACACGAAATAATGAAATAGCTAACTGTCCTTTTTCTACTCATTGCATGCGCATAAGATGGAAAGAAACCCATTACGTCAGTTTCAAGAAGCTTATATAAACTTCTTGGTCATTTTCAATTGTTCGAACCACAAGCGATTTTTAAAATGTTTTTTTTTTATTAAACGTTAGCAATAAGTAACAATATATTGTTGTACTCGTTTTACGGCATGGGATTACCTATCGGAAGTCAGAAATTACATTTGCCCAAAATAACATTAGCTCGAATTTTCATAATGTGTTTTACGAAGATTACAAACCAAAAGCTAATTTTGTCTATGTAAAAAGCCTCAAAATTACTCGAAAGCGTAACAGTTTTATTATAAATCGGAATTACGGACATTTGAGTTTACGTTTAGTTAGAATATCGGTACATTTCTTACAGTACATGCTTATTTTCACATTTGTAGTAATAATTGTATGTATGTAGCTGCCCAACTCCTTATTATACCTTTAAGTGAATTTGTACAAAATTCGACATAATAATATATATAAAAAATAATAATAATATTTACGAGAAAGGCTGTTCCATAACTCTTGTGTTCAAGTAATTTTGAGTCGAAGCTAAATATGGTGCATTTTGTTAAGTTTCCAGTAGAAGCTGAATATGGTGTTTTTGGGCCCTTAAATTGTTGTAAGCAAATTTAGGCAGTACTGCAATGACGTTACAATTTAAATTAAATGTTTTAGTTTTTTATATTTCGTTACATGTCACTACGTTTGTATAGGTTAACCTCGGATATTTTTTTCGTGGTTTTTGTATTAGACCCGATGTCCATTTGTTGGTAGGCCGATGTATGAAACGTGCATTTTATTCATTGTAATGGGATATCTAGAGGGCCTTTAAAGAAATTTTCATTCCGGCCAAGCTGAAATAGAACTGGGTTGGACACATCTGTCGCATGCACCCTCAGAGATGGGGTCATACAGGCATTTCGTGGATACCAAAGTACGACCAGCGACAACGGGTAAGGTCAAGAAGATGGCGGGATGACTTGGACCCCCTTGATATTACGTCAAACTGGGAGCTGCGGAAGTCGAGAGGAAAAGCGTTTGTCTATCAGTATTTATTAAACTTTTATTATCATTACTTTTTCTGTGATTGACTGCTTTAGAACAGTATATTAACATAATGAAGGTATTTATTTATATATTTAAACTTTTGATTGATAAGCTACGTCTTCTTCTCAGTTTGGTTTTCCTTTGCCTCAAAGGCTGTCTGAAAAAGATCGCTTTCGTTCGTCAAACACGCGATTGCATCGATTCAGTCGCGCGTTTGCATCGATGCAATCGCCTATAAATCGCACATGTGGCGCGATTGCATCGATGAAATTGCCTTTAAGCCCCAAGTGCAGCAATGCAATTGCGCGTTTGTATCGATCAAATTTGCATCGATGCCTAAAATCGCGCGCGTGTGTAAAGACGATCAGCGACTGCATCGCGTTTGTATCACTGCTAAAAGCGGCCATGTGTAATCGCTGTTGGTTTTAAATTGTCTGTGTACTGGTTGTATTCTTGTGTGTGAGCAATAAGTATATCTGTCTATTTATCAAGTATACAAGTAATTCATGAGTGTCTGTATAACCGCTCACGCGATACATGCAGCCGTAGACGCATACCACACCTAGAGGTGCCGGTGATGATTTTATACCGATTTATCGGATATCGAAGTTATAACAGGTAAAAAAACTAATATTAATTGCTATTTCGGTAACTACTCTAGCAAACCATAAAGTTTTTAATGCCTGTGTCTGTCATTTAAAAAAATAAACATCTTCAAAAATACGTCACGACAATCGTGTGTGTTATTGTTTGGGCTGGTGATTTCTGTGTTTATTTATTGAAAACATACCGTAAGTAGCGTTTTTTAAGTTTACCCTGAATACAAATGTTTATAAACTATACTTTAAGGAGTAATTTCATGGTAAACGTTAGAACCACTCAAACGGAATATTATCATATTTATCCAAGTACACCAAAAATTTCATTAGTGCTTTTTAAGTGCAGGATTTGCGGTGTATTACTGCATTTTATTTGAGATGTTTTTGTTGGTAGTACGGAGGGTATTTATTTAGCAATGCAGAATAATAATTTTTATTTATAAAAACTTGTATTTAAACTGAATGCTTTTCTAATTTGCGAAACCAGATAGCCGCCATTTTGCGGTCGGAGGAGCGCATCGCGTAAGCGGTTAAAAACTGTGAAAACTTTGTTGGCGCAAACCGGATCACAGTGACGCAAAATCATTATATCTGATGAGTGATGAGTCCTTTTTGATATTTTCATGGTGCTTTACCCAAACACCTGAAGAAGATATTTGTATCGAGTTGGTTTTCCCAATTCCTGCACGATCCATCAATCAGCCGTGAACATGGGACTTATAAAGACCCGAGAAACGTTGGTTGTCTGAAAAAACAGATATACGTAATTTAGATACGAAGATGGTTGTTTCATGTCGGAATTATTTGTAAACTATATAGCAAAATTGACTAAAGTAATCTAGTTATTCGACCAACGAAAGGGTGCTAATGGCTACTTAGCCCTACTAATAAAAAAGGCTCATAATATCGAGTAACGAAAATGCAAACGATATCCGTTTTCGCGGCTCAAAGCAGCCAAATCAATAACTTCCACAAAGGGAATCCCTAAGAATTTCGATTCCAGCCTACTCAACTGAACAAAAAGCTCATCAAGCGAAAACCGACACCATTTTTCACACCTGATCTTCTACATTCGAGTTCAAATACCAATAAAAGGCCTCGAATCTCAGCCCTCTGCATATCAAATGAAATTTATTTCTAATTCCACTCCCCAATTGTCGTCGTTGCCATGGCAACGAGCGATGATTTATCTTCGCATGTCTTCGCCCCAATACGCTATTGTTCTGTTTCTATGTGTGTACAGGATTTAATATATCAAAGTTTCTTTTGTTGTGTATTTCGTGCCGTGTCTCTTCTAAAGTTTGAAAGTTGTTCTCGTTCCTGATTTTCATTTATTTTAAAAAAGCAAATTTTCACTTTAATAATGTCATGTCATGACGTCGGTGAACGTGATGACTACAGACATATGTTTATAGACGCCGCAAGGACCGCGATCTGCATGAAAACTAAGCGTGCCACTTTTTTGTACATCCTATGACGTCACAAGCGCAGTTCAGTGATGGGAACCTCCTTCGACTAAAAAGATCGAATCTAAGACGTATGCCATGAAATATATAATAAAAAAAGACCAAAAATAAGATAATTTTTATGCGTTTTATTAAAAATTGTTTTAAAAAAATATTTCGTTTCGAATTTTTATTCGATTTCAATGGTTAGCGTTAAAATTATTGTTCTTGCAATGAAATTAGTTTGTTTCGTGGATTGCTTACTGTATACTAGACTTAGTGTTGTGACGGCTCTGTGGTTGCGCTCCAGGCACATTCCCTCAAAGAAGTTTACCTTCTTGATGGGCATTACACCAACTCCATGTTGTAGCAATTGCTGCGTCATTGAAAACGTTTACCATGTTTTGATGGAATATATTCGGACCGAGAGACTCAGGAGACATTGGGCAGTGTGGCCAACATACGGTAGACTGGGTGGCCATTCCTTCGTCGAACGAAGCCAAGATAATGTACAAAATATATTTAGATAGTCTTAAGCCAGGTTAGATGTATAAATTAAGTAGCACTACGGAGCGAAATTACCATTAACGGACACGGTAAAGCTCTTTAAATTTAGATTTAAAGAAAATTAAAAATTGGCTTGTTATATTTTTTTTAACATCATTAAATTCGTTATATCTTATTTCTTTAAGTATTTAACTTATTTGCACTATATAATGTAGGACTTAATGCTAGCTCTGAGATATGTGCGACAACTGAAGACGTCTATCATGTGATAATGGAGTGTGTTAGTAGTGAGGTGAGACAACAGATTCAGAACTTAACGCTGTGTGCAGTAGGCATCACTTGTAAATTTCTCAAAATTGAGGTAGTGCCAACCGGTACTACCTCAATTTTGAGAAATTTACTTCGACTCAGAATTACCTCAATTTTGCGGTTGCAAAATTGAGGTAATTCTGAGTCTGAGGTAGTTCTCAGTCGATATGCAACAGCATCTTGGCCAGCCCCTTGTCTAAGGAGGCCAGGATGTTGTATATACCTCAGTATCGCTCCTGTGAGGGCGGCATATCTACAAAGATAAAAAAAAAGAAAAAGGACTTAATGCTCTAGCAGTAAAAAAAAATAATTTGTACGGTATAAAATAAATATGATACTTTTGTTAATATATAATAGACACACGCGTGGCCACAATCTCACCTGATGTTAAGCGACGATGGAACGCGTTTCACTAAAAAATGCCTATTCGCTCTAGCCTTGAATAGCACCAAATTGTACATTTCGGGTAACACAGATAGCCGATAGAGTATTCCATTCCTTTGCCGCACGCATCAGAAAGAAGGAAGCATAGCGCTTACTGCGAATTGGTGGTATATCAACGACATAAGGATGGAGTATTCCGGACCTTCTGACTAGAAGGTCGACAGAGGTTGGGTCGACTGACCCAAGGAGGAACGGTGAGGGTGGAAATAAATTGAGAAGTTCGAGCGCACACTCCTCGAAATGTATCCAATAGAAAACCGACAAGCAGGGTACTTTTCTGCGATGGTCGAGATTTTGTAGCTTGGACTCCAAAAGAGAACACAACATTACTTAATATATATATTATATTAATTAACTTAATATATCTCTATTCTATAAAAGTATATAATTACAATAACAACATTATGCATTGACGCCATCCATGGTCGAGCGGCTTACACACTGATTTTCATGGTATAGCCATCTCTGAGGTCTCTGAGGTCTCTGAGGTCAATGTAGTTTACGATTACCACAACACAAAGTTCTTTAGGTACTTACGTTGCGACTGGAACAACGTTTGTGATGTTGTAAAGAACAATATTTATGTAAATTTAAATTGCCTCTGTGACCGAACGGTTACCAAGCTTTTCTACCAAAGGTCCCCGATTCCTACCCTGCCTACATTTATTTCTCTACTGAGTTTAGGTGTAATTTGTGGTTGTCTATGTGTGAGGCCAAGGCACCCGCGATACAGGTTTTCCCTTGTGCGGGGCTATGAGTGTGTGTGTTATTATTATTATAATTAATTTGGTCTTGTCTTTCGAATGAAAGCGGTTTGTGTGAAAAGCGAAAAAAATTGACTTAAATCCTGTACGATGGATGAATAGAATAGAGCACTTAATATTTTTTTTACGCCTGTCAATGCCAAAGATCTGAGGGGCACTGCCACTGCGCCCGTCACCCTGAGATAAAGTCCCTTATGCATATATACAGTCCCATATACTTTCCTGGCGTCTTATTTTACAAGGAGCTTTATTGGTACTAAAATGCTGATTATGTATATGTTTTCTACCTTTAACTAGGTCGATAGGAATCTGGAAGTGATATTAAAGAAGTAATACTAAAACTGCCCTAAATCTAAGAGGAACACATGAAAACATCAAACCGAAATATTTCAGCAGTAGTAAAAACACTAATTTGCCATACAGAACACGTTCGTCTTCGGGAACGATGGAAAAACCTCGCAAGTTGATGGATTACTCGGTTCCTTATAAGTAACCGTAAACAACTTGTGTTAATTGCTAAAAACGAGAGCTGTGTTTTACTTACCTTATTTTATATTTTTCTTAGGACGATACAGAAATAATATTAGAAATATTTGAATTGCCATGCCGTTGATTGGTTTGTGTTTTTTCGACTCTTCAGGTGATGCTTTGAATTGTTATAATTTAAAAGTAGAACAGGCTATTTATTAAGTTTAGTCTAACTTAACCGCTCACGCGATACATGCAGCCGTGGACGCATACCACACCTAGAGGTGCCGGTGATGATTTTATACCGATTTATCGGATATCGAAATTAGAACAGGTAAAAGAACTAATACTAATTGCTATTTCGGTAACTACTCTAGCAAACCATAAAGTTTTTTATGCCTGGGTCTGTCATTAAAAAAAAAATAAACAACTTCAAAAATACGTCACGACAATCGTGTGTGTTATTGTTTAGGCTGGTGATTTCGGTGCTTATTTATTGAAAGCATACCGTAAGTAGCGTTTTTTAAGTTTACCCTGAACATAAATATTAATAAACTATACTTTAAGGAGTAATTTCATGGTAAACGTTAGAACCACTCAAACGGAATATTATCATATTTATCCAAGTATTGCGGTGTATTACTGCATTTTATTTAAGATGTTTTTGTTGGTAGTACGGAGGGTATTTATTTAGCAATGCAGAATAATAATTTTTATTTGTAAAAACTTACGAAACCAAATAGCCGCCATTTTGCGGTCGGAGGAGCGCATCGCGTGAGCGGATATACCTTACTTGTCCCATTTTAAAAAACACTGTATTTTAAATAAAATAAATTTCCGGTTGTGTAATGTTGTCCTTTTTTTGTTATATTGATCGATAGAAGAAACCATTTCCTTCGTGGGTTTGTAATGATGATTTTTCTTATCTGGGTACAAAGATTTTTGAAAAAACATCTTGTCAGTGTTGTCGAAGTAGCGTGGTGTCTAAGTAAAATCATGTCGATGTAACATATTGTTGGAATAGCGTGTGTCGAAGTTCAATTTTAGAGTCGTTGAAAAAACTTGCTGCTTTGCTCGAGCTGAAAATTAACACTAAAAGATTTTTAGGATTGCCTGATAATAATTTGTAGTCAAAATTTTTTTTTTTTAATATGGCCGCCATTAAAGATTATTATTAGCTATTATCATCTTTTAAAACAAAGTTATAAGTGCCGAGGTCGTTGTCCGGGGTCCAGTGGAGGGCAAAACCCGAAGCGTTCGCACGCTACCGTACGTAGGTAGCATACGGAGGCTCTATTACGAGTACAAGATCTGACAATTGCTGAAAATGTAAGGCATACTTCCCGATGTAGTTACTGTTGAAATGAAATACTTATAGCGTTGTTGCATCTCGACCGTCTCTCTGTTAGATTCTTTATTCTTGAACGTTAGGGCAAACAGAAATATTTTAGAGAAAAAAATAATAATACCAGACTATCACCAATTTTCTGGTCTTTAATGAAGGATTTTTCGGTATTATAAATACCAGAATAACGATAACTCTGAGGGCATTACCTAAAATACCCAGACACAACCAATTTAGAAATGTTTGTTTCCTAAATTAGGCCAAATTGGGAAACAAACCCGGAACCAACTCATCAAGCGCTCCTAGTATTAACCGCTGTGTCACCGACGAGCATAAGCACACCCCGTTATTTAAACCTGACCACGCGCCGCGCTCGATTACACCGTAGGTGGGATAAAGGGCTCGTATTTAATATTTTTATCTGCTATAACTAATTTATGATTCGTGTGGTTTCTTAAGAAATAGATCAAGTGTTGGTAGTTGACACTGACTCCTATAACACTGGATATATATGCTCACTGGGTGTATACCAAACTTAGAGTCCGGGACAATAATAAACATCATTATTTGTATTATTTTTTGTACAATAGGTGTGCGGGTAGATCCTTTCGTATTTCTTTGGCTTCAGTGAATATTCGTGACCTTTACGTCTACCGCTGAAAAACAGATCTGACAATGTGTACCTATGTATTTTTTCTATGATATTATCCTGACTGCTCCCAAAGCAGATACATTTATAAATCTCACGGCTTACTGTCAAGTACATAAACAATATTTCCAGAAGCACCGTTCTAAGCGAAAAACCGAAAGTAACACGGTAAAAAAATTAAAAAGAGTAAACAAGACTTATTGGATGTAGTCCGTCCTTATTCGTAACAAACAGAAATGTTCCCTTTGTGTGGGCATTAACATATTCTTTTTTCAAATTAGTGCTGTAAGTGCTGTTGACATCACGTACAGGCCTGATGATTGTATGTCTACTGGCTGGATTTGCAAGTTTATTTTTAGAATCCAAATTCAAATTTGTGTCTAAATCATTAAACATATCGCATTTGCAACATTGACTTACAATTATATGGACGTCGGGTCCGCGCTAAAAAGTGTCCGAACTTATAGGGCGTTAAAATCGTATACAGAGCGTCATTCACGCTTTAGTCTTCGTTTGTTTCTTCCGACAGCGAAGCAAGCAAAATTAGAAAGTACTGCGATGACATTACAATTTCAACGTTTTAGTTTTTTCATATTCCTTTACATGTCACTACGTTTAAATAGGTTGACTTGGGACATTTTTTTCGTGGTTTTTGTATTAGACCCGTCGTCCATTTATTTGTAAGTCAATGATTTGCAAACTAAATTTAAAAGGATCGTAGATATCATGATTCTATTTAAGAACCAGGCTCTTGTGTATGTAACCTCCTCAACGTCTTCTGTCTTCCCCTCAAATTCGACACTGTATAGCCAGTGTTATTATTAAACAATTTCTTCTAGATACAAATTTCTTGTTGCTGATCACTCACGTATATAGTAGCCACTTTGTTCTTTCTCTTGGTTTTCTTTGGAGCAACTTTCAGAGATCACGGTACGTTAGTCAACACGCAGCGAATAGCAGCCGTAATTCACTTATTCTAGGTGTTTTTCTTAGGTATTTACTGGCACCGTGAAACATTAGCGCTTCACGCCTCAATGGTAATGGGGAAACCTTACAAGCTTGTCTCTTTAGTCACATTATCGCGTCCGTGTATTTTTTTCATTCTCTTTGTAATTGTAAATTCACAATGCTTATTATAAAACAAAACATTTGCTTACTTTCAAAAAACGACTCGGAAAATTTGTCATTTAGAGTACTGCTTTTGGGACTACCTTTGGGACGGCTCTGTCCAATACCAGTTAGCTGCCTTGGACTCGGTGGAGCGAAAAGCAAAGAGACTTATTAACAATAATTCTCTTGTGTAGTCGAAGCTTCAAAATCTCGACCACCCCAGAAAAGTAGCCTGCTTGTCGGTTTAATATCGGATACATTTCGTGGAGTGTGCGCAGGAACTTTTCAATTTGGTTCCGCCCTACTATTTCTTGTATTATAGGGTATCCTATAATACAAAAGCGCTTCCGATAGCGTTTGGAACACAGCATTATTTACCATCGGCTAGACAGTACTTTTTATTATACTAATTGACGGAACGAACAAGACATGCGTTTAGTGGTAAGTGACACACCCGTCCATAGTTAGTAGCAGTGCTACTGGGAGCTTTAAATTACAAAGATCTGAGAGGCAGTGCACGGTCCCCCGTCATCACGAGACATAAACGTTGATAAGTCTCATGTTCCTGTAGTTCCACTAGCACCCGTACTTTTCAAAACCATGATGCTGTAATGCTTACATTGCTGCTTGGCGGCAGAAATAGGTAAGGTTACTAAGCTAGATTACATCAACAAATTACAAAGATCTGAGGGGCACTGGCACTGCGCCCGTGACACTGAGATATAGATTGACAAGTCCATTCATGCAGGCCTGTATATTCACCAGCACCCTTATCCTTCAAAACCGGAACGCAGTAATGCTCACATTACTGCTTGGCGGCAGAAATATGTAAGGTGGAGTACCTGGACTGACTCCTTCACAAGGAGCCCTACTCCTACATGTACATTGTACCATTAGATAATTTGTGACTGTGAAAAATTTCGGACTCGCGATAAATGTCATTGTAAACACATAGTAAGGCTTAGATTTGATAATTTTCGAATTACTGGTCTGAATTTGAAAAAAAACCAACACAATAAGTCAAATTAAACCAAAATTCATGGCAACACCTTGCCTACTCAAAAGACAATAGTACGGTGGCGAAAGGATGCCAAAACAAGGGTCCGAAACCTTCACCGTCAGCGAAGGGACTCAGATCATTTATTACCCAATGTTGACGGCACAAGAAATTCCTGTGCTATCCTATCTAAGTACTGCATACTTTACCAAGGTTTTGTTTAGCGAGAAATTAAAAAATACGTTGTGAATTTTTTGGGGGAATGTTTTACAGGCTTTCTTCGTACGTATATACATATCTAGTAATTTAAAAGGAAAAAGAAAATGAGTCACGTAAAGTCTGTTCCTTAGATTTGGTAAGCAAAATATATACAGAGGAAACTTTATGTACAATATCAGAAAGCTGGGAAGATTCACAAAACAAACAGAATTTAAGATACTTATTTAGTTCTATTTAGATACAAAGTGGTTTGTTTTTTATAGAGATATAAAAATAAGTGCGCATTTGACCTCCATCTCACTTGATGGAAAGTGACGATGAGATAGACGATGTAGCATGAAAATGTCCAAGTTATAGCGTTCAGGGAAAAAGTTCGCAGGCAGGGAATTTCCATCCCTAGCCGCTGGCCATTTAAAGGTGGAAGCGAAACGCTTTGTGTGAATATCCTTAACATAGGGATGGAACCCCAGCCCACGTCTAGTCCACCGATGATGGAAAGGGAAAGGTGGAACCAAATCATGCAATTTCATCGAACACTGTCCGTGATGTATCCTGTAGAATACCAATAGCAGGCAACTTTACGACGGTGTTCAAAGTTCTGCAGCTTTGCCTCAACTAAATCCGAGTCACCTTGTCACGCTTGTCGATTGAATCCAAAGTGGCTAGTTGGTATTTAGCAGAGCCATCCCTTAAGTGGCAGCAATGCTCCATACACGATCGGACTTATGCTTGGTATAGATGATGCAACTGTCTCGGTATGAAATAACTCACCTTGGAAAGGATGCCAAGCTTCCTGACTGCATTTTTGGCTATAGATTCAATGTATCCGCTTAAGTTCAGATTGGACGACAGGTCCATTCCAAGGTTTATAGTCATCACTGTTTATTCATGATTCTAGCAACCACGAGATGACATTTTCTTGACAGATTGACTTACCAGCATGCGACCATGGTTCCAATTAACCGTTCCAAAAAATCGAGGTAATAATAAGTAATGCCGTGGTAACAAACCTGCACCTAGTGTTATTCGTAATCATCGAGTATATAACCAGAAATAGAGACGAAATAAGGGCCATATATTCCTGGTAACACATTAGCGATACAGCTCTTATAAATATCAACTCCCGTTTGCACTGAAATATAGACAGGTCAACTATTGACCTGTGTGTACGTCTACGTATATTCCAAAAAATATACTGTATTTATTGTAATAAAGACAATATCTCTAACAATGCCGTGCTGTTATATTCGGTGGTGCGGGAAAAACAGCAAATCATCTAATTACAAATCAAACGGAATCACATTACATCGGTAATTAAATATTAAATATGTAATTACAATTTTCGTCCCTTATAGCAAAGCTCAAGTTAACTGGTCGATAAGAAGTGAAACAGTTGACGACAACCATTGACAAATTGACGGGTGTTGACCCGTCAATTGTTTCGAACTAGGGCTAGCCAATCGGAGCGCAGTTGTCACAGTAATGATATGGCAGAATAGTTTTCAAACAAATTAAATGACATTTCGCAATAATGTTATTGTTACAAAATTGGTACAATACTATAATAAAATCACTGACTCCTTATGAGTCAAGAGTCACTGTCCTCTCTATAAACTTGATAACGCTTATTGCATATTGATTTACAATCACAACATAATAAGTAGTAATAAGAAGTATACATTATAATAGGTTTTATAGGGTGCGTGCTTGCGCGTGCGCGCGCTTGTGTGTGTACGTGTGTGACACTAAACATTTGCTAGAAAACTTAGATTATTATTGGGTTCATTTAAATAGTTTAGTGTAAATAGCGACTAACTTAAAGTCTGTCATCATCATCGACCAATTATTCGTCTCAATACTGGGCAAGGGTTTGCTCTAAGAAGAGGGTTTGGGCCATAGTCCAACTCGCTAACCCAATTCGGTTTAAGGGACTTGACGCGTTTTTATATTTAAGATTGATTGTTACAGAAATTTGTTTTTATTTATAGAATAAATCTCCTCAGCTCTTCTTTACTGTGCTGTTGCAGGGACAAATATGTATACCTATTAAGATCTTTATAAACTATACATGGTGCAATACATTGAATTGAATGGAGATGCTGGTTTCATCATGATATTTTCCTTTACTGTCAGCTAGAAGTATTGGTACTAAATATTCACAAAAGTGCGGAACTTAGAATTTACAGTCATGAATGCTGCTACTGGGATTTGAACCCATTGTGCAACCACAACTATCACAGGCAAGTTAGTATTTGAAAACGAAAACCAATCACGAAAAATGTCAATCTAAACTACATCACTTCCAGAAGCTTCCGGTGACAGCTGTCACACGCGTAAAATATTTTCCTGCCAAATATTACTTCTTGGGACTATTAGGGGTGTTTTACAATTGACCACACAGAATTATCATGTAGTTACACAGTGGGTAACTACAACAGTCACTTTAACCTCGTGATAGAGACACAGTTTTGATCGTATACCAAGCAACGTTCCGCTGTTGTTTTTTAGCAATACATCATTCGACTTTGTTCGTTATTCTGCCAGTGCACAGTGGAGGTGGAGAATGCAATCGGTAAGCTTTAATCAAACTAGGCCAGCGCATTGAGGGTTGCAGACAAAGCACAACATGCAAGTAAGGTGGCTATGATTATGAAATTACAGTACAAAATTAAATGTAAATTAATCGTATGTAATGCAAGCAACGCAAGACCGATCGTTGTAGCGATCTTTGGAAGAGACCTGAGTCCAGAAGTAGACGTATTTTGGATGAAAAATGAGGATGATTTTGTTCAGCTACTCATAAATCTAACAAATTCCTGTATCGAAAAAATATTTTTCTATTCACCAGTAATTTGAATTCAGTGAATCGTTACGCCTCGATTGACACACATTGTCACACGTCAAAAACACATCATAAAATAAAACAATGATAATATATTTGCCAATAAAAACATTAAAACAATAAAAGTTTATAACGTCAAAATAGAAGAAACTGATGCGAATGGAAGAGGCAAAAGAGATTTTCAAAAAACATAGCGAGCGGAAGTTCATAGTTTGGATCCAGGGTCATTTGTAATTGATTCAAAATCACTTGATACAGAATTCCTGCCATCAAAGCAAGTAACTTTTGTTCTACAACTTGAAAATTTTTTACTTCCCATACCGTTAGATGAGCAGCTAGTGCAGGTTTGTAAGGTGAGTTGAAAAATATTAGCGTGAGTTTTCAAAGTTTTGTAAAAAAGTTTTATTTGTTGTTTTAATGATAGAGAGATTTTTACGTGGTACGTGGTGTGGTTGACTATCACATTGAAAGAAAAATATGAATAATAACTTTGAATATACGTAGATGGCAAAATAATGTAACTAGCGTCTGGCCCAAATAACTTTGTCTTTAAACGAATATAAATTATATCTATCATCATCGTTGTTCACTCATTATGAGTCGTGCTGCTGAGCACGGGTTTAGCCCATCATTCGATACTCAAGCCCAAGCGGCGTTGAGGACTTTACAGTTTTCCAAGACTCCGACATAGACATTTCGTTATGATGTTCGATTTCACCCTTAACTTGAGGACTAAATATTCACAAATGTACGTACGTAACTCAGAAATAAAAGTCGTAGGTACATGACGCCTTAGGAATTCGAACTGACGACATCTTAACTGAGAAGCAACTGCTCGTATGAAACGCTCGTAAAAAAAAACACGTTAAAAGGCCTATAAGTTAAAAGCATCTGGATTTGACAATACCCAGTCTGGAAAATGTCACAGATAATATTTAATTTAAATTATCACAATTGTCGTGGTATGAGTTCAATATCACGCAGGTGACTTTAAGAATAGAAATATCTGTCTACCCTCTTTCGTTATCGACATCTACTTTCATCATAATGAAATAAATTTAAATTAATATTTTTAAATGTCCACATTTTACAAGCAATCATGGTAACTGTACCCGAGTCGGTAGCACAACGTATCGTGACATGCCGTCAGCGCGTGACGTCACACGTCGGCCTCGCTGCTCTGTGTGGTTTAATTTACGTACAAATAAAACACAATATGCGAATTATGAGCTCTATTATATTGTATTTCAATTGATATTTGTCTAATTTAATTTCACTCGTTTAATAATTCAGCGCACGCTATTTAAAGCGTTAATTAATTTGATTAATCTTATTTGTGATACAATAATAACGCCTTATGAATCACAATTAGATGTGCAAAAAGTAAACAGAAATGTCACTGTCAAAGTGTGAATGCAGATGCGCTAAACCTTGTATTTTTTAACGGAATTGGAAAAGGAGGATAAATACAACGGTACCACAAACACCCAGACCCGAGACAATAGAGAAAAGTTTTTGTACATTGTCCCGGCCGGGGATCTAATCAGGGATTTCAGAGCCAGCGACACTATGAAAACCGGTGTGCAACACCCCGACCATGGAGGTTGTCGTCAAACTATAATTTGTTTATATAAGAAACCTATCTTTGAGATAGTTTTTAACATATTTTCGACGAAAATTTTATCGATTTTAAATTACAGGAAATCTGACGCTACGTTACAAATGACTAACGTACGGAGCTTTTAACGCGTATCTCGCCATCATTTTTTCCGCCATTTCTTTCATACCAAATGACGGGACAAACATAACAAATGCCACTTAGATATATTTGAATTTAGAATATGAATCGAGTTCTTAGATTTCCGCGATTGTTAACGCGTATGTGCACCGCACTTCGGATGTCGTTTGTGCACTAAGTCCAATCCAAATCCGAGAAAATACGATATCACTTGTACACCTAGAGAGAAAAATGATCCATGCGACATTTCGGCCCGTAATATCTCTGATACGAGTAGTGCGCAAATGCTCTACGCATAGGAACTGATTTTTTTTCGAATCTAAGTCGCATATATTTTCTCAAACAAAACAACGTTTCGGGCCCTTTACAGGTCCTAGGGTCACGGCTGACAATCAGCCTTTGGTTTGTTTGGAAAAAAAATATACGCGATATATACATCCGAAAATAATAGCTTCATTTCCTATTTAGAATATGAATTTTTAAACAAAAACATTCATGCAACAAATTTTTGCGCCACTACGTACGCTAAACATTTTGATCCAAATGTCGAATGGCAGGAGCACCAAAAAATAGACAACTGCTCGATGCTACAATCGCCCCCGGCCATTGTCCAACGCGACACTGACACGTATCGGACAATATTATTTGCTCGATTTCCCAGCTATCTGTAAAAATAAAACAAACTAACGTGTGTCTGCTTACGAACGCCACCACAATGCTATCAGAACTGGTGTCAACTAATTTAAAATATTCATTTTTGGTACACCATAAAAATTTGACCACGCATATTTTGTAGCTGTTGATTGGAATTTAAAAAATATGTGTTATTCTCAATTGAGCGGCACAGTTTCACCGGACTGGACTCCAACCAGCGACAGTTGCTTCAACGTGGCTACGAATATCGTGACTATGGATACCGTGATAATAAAAACATTATGATATTTAATTAAAATAAAATATCACATTTATCAATTAATGTTTTGAGATAAATTAACGATTTTTTTCTTTAAAACGGGTTATTGAGTGCTGCATAAGCTGTACGTCGTTTTACAATAACTAAGCATATAATAATAATAAAGCTCATAACTCAGATGTGCAAGCCCGGATAGAAACCACGACCCTCTCTTGAGAGGCGGTCGGACAAAGTGTATACTCAACTTTTTCTTATAAAATCTTAAAATATAAAACGTATCTACTTTCATAAGAACCATTGTTCTTCTTATCGTCTTGATGATTGTAGTTTGGTGGTGATTGTAGTATGATGATAGTGGGGGGGAGGTTCTGCGCCTATAGCCTTTGTGGTGCGCAGGAGACTCGTTAAGAAATTGTTATAAATAAACACCCGTCGGACACGTTTTAATACGGAAGTGCCTATATTTTTATTAGGGTGTCACTACCTTTATTAACGAGAAATCGGCACGAATTGAAAAAAGAGAAAAATACACAGAGCGTTCCACTCAAAGTCAAAGTAAAAGATTATTTATTCCATAGGTAAAATAAATTTACACTTGAAAACGTCACATTTAAGCCACTGCTCCTTCATTACGCTGACCTCCCTGAGAAGAACGAGCAAGAAACTCTAGGGATTGCTCTTTTCAAATAAACTTAAATGCTATGGAATACACTTTGAATCAAATTTGTGTGGATTCTGGAGCCATGTTGTCTTTCCATACATCTTCATCTAACACGTAGTCTTCACTTCCGCTTTTAGGAGAAGGTTTCAGGTTGGAAGAAGACTTCATACTTCTTCCCAGTGTTGTGAAATATTTTACAGTAAGCACGTGGTGTTACTACTAAACATTCCTAAATATATTTAATATTTTTAAAAAGAAGTATTTTTTCAGTAAACTTTGCTATCTACGGTATTTACGGTATTCTTTTCATGTAATATGGCAAAATAGATATCCTACCGTATTTTAGAAATTAAAGTCATATATTGTACATGCGATAACAACAATTGTCTTCCTAATTACGCAGTATATTACCATGACATAATAGACTACATATAACAGTAAATAGTAAAATAACGGGGGATATAAACATAAAGGCTACAGTGCTATCGCCCGTAGCCAATGTCCGAAGCGACATTGACATTGTCGAACAGCTACACTAACAACTCGGGTTACATTTTGTTTTTATTGTGATTCGGACGTGTACAACAAAAATAATGGCTTAACTTCTCTGCAAAAATACAGATGTTATTTGTCATCTTACGGTTTCTGTAAATAAGTTGCATGATGTAGTTAATGGAATTAATGGTATTAATGTTATGATCTATAGTCTGGAGATTAGCCCTATTGAGTTATTGATTCATTATATCAGCATCCATATCGTCGTTGGTTAGTTCGACTCTCGCGCATCTGTTGATTGCTATTACTTAAGACCTTTTATTACTAATTTACCTGTGTCCGATTATATAATTACCTGTAACAAAAAGCAATTTGTAAGCAAAAACACAAAAGTTAAATATTAATATTAATACAAACCCCAGGTCCTTGCAAAAGAACCGTCCGTTATCTACCCAGGATGCTGCGAGAGGCCATTGAAATTAAAAAACATCCTAATTTCAACAGGGAAGATGGTTTCTCCGTACCACCAGTTTGGGATCCAGTATTGCCTCTAATGAAAAATCCCAAACAGATATAAGACTGCAGTGCTAATTAATATGTTTTAGTTTATTCTAATTTCTATTAATAATTAATAATAAATTGAACTTAATAAAAATTCATTCGATAAAATAATTTGTAAAACTTAATATAGCGTAAATTGAATTCACTTACAATTATATGGACGTCGGGTCTGCGCTAAAAAGTGTCCAAACTTATAGGGCGTTAAAATCGTATACAGAGCGTCATTCACGCTTTAGTCTTCGTTTGTTCGACTGATAGCAAAGCAAGCAAAATTAGACAGTACTGCGATGACATTACAATTTAAATTCAACGTTTTAGCTTTTTGCATATTGCTTTATATGTCACTACGTTTAAATAGATTGACTTGGGACATTTTTTTCGTGGTTTTTATATTAGACCCGTCGTCCATTTATTTGTAAGTCAATGGTAAATTGGAATGTTTTCTTTGTAAAATTAAAAATAAGATATTTAATTAATAACTATTGTAACTATAGTGAAAAAATAGGGTGGTTGAAAAAAAATGGTTTAAGACATTTATTTCTCAAAGAACATACATATTCACTTAACGAGAAATACAAGGTATCATAAAATTTCTACACAGAGTACGTGTTGACTAAATATTTAAAAGAAGGTATACAAATAAAACTTAATGATCTGACTTAGCAAAAAAAAAAAAAAAAAAAAAAAAAAAAAAAAATAACAGCAACAAGGCTTTAATCAAGTATCGCATATCAATTGCCATGGTGACAATTTGATAGCAATTACTACTGAAATAAAAGTAAAAACATCAAAATCCTGAGAAATTCCTCATAATGTGAAATTTTAATTTCTTTTTGAATAATTGGAATGACTGTATTTCCTTAATATCTTTTGGTAATTTATTATATATTTGAGCTCCTTCGTACATTATGTTTTTCTTTCCATAATTCGTTCGCGGTATTTGCAAGTAAATATCGTTAGCACGCCTAGTTACACGTTTTTGAATATGTCGTTTTTTAGTGAAATTTATTTGCGAGTGAATATTTTTATTTAGAATCTTCCTAATCAGTATGCAGGTGTTATAATTATACATTTGTGAAACAGTCATTAATTTTGTTTTCTGGTACAGTGTTATAGTTGGGGTTAGATAATGGAAATGAAAAAGTTTTTTTATAATTTTATTTTGTACTGTTTGCAATGTTTTTAAGTGTATTTTGCAAGCAGAACCCCAAACTTCAATAAGGTAGTCAAGGTGTGTTTTGACCAACGAATTGTATATTATATACCGAACACTTAACGGGAAACATCTTGTTATGCCATGGAGAGAACCCATGAGAGATAATATTTTTTCTAATTTTTTCAATTTGGAGTTTCCATGTTAAACGGCTATCCAACATAAGACCTAAATATTTTTCAGAGTTTACTCTATTTATAGCTTCGTTGTTAATAGTCAATATTGGAACTTTTGAGATCTTTTTATTTTTTGCTGAAAATATCATAAAATTTGTCTTAGTTACATTTATGGTAAGTAAATTGCACTGAAACCAGGTGTGAAGTTTTTTTAAATCATTTTGGGCTACACTTGCTATTGACTCGATATTATCACCATAATACAATAAGCATGTGTCATCAGCGTACAATGTTAGGTCGCCTTCCAAACCAATTTCGTGAACATTATTAATGTAGATTAGGAACAGTAATGGTCCCAAAATAGATCCTTGTGGGATTCCAAAAGTAATTGATTGAGGTGTACTCTGAGTGTTGCCAATTTTGACAACCTGCTGTCGGCTAGTAAGGTAAGACTTAATCATATTCAATGCAGTTTCCCTAATACCAATATTATGCAACTTATGTAAGAGTAGTTCATGGCTAATTGTGTCGAATGCTTTCTTTAAGTCTATAAAAACCCCTAGTGCTATTTGTTTTTGATCGATTTTAGTTTTTATGTTAGTGACAAGGTCGATAGTGGCAGACAAAGTGTTTGACTTGGGGCGGAAACCGTGCTGCTTTACATATATATAGTTAATTGAATTTAGGTACTCATTTAGGCGGACGTGGATTATTTTTTCTATAATTTTTGAAAGAACAGGAAGTACAGAGATCGGACGGTAATTACCTGGATCTGACTTACTTCCTGATTTAAAAATAGGGCTGACTTTTGCTATTTTCAGTGAATCGGGGAAGTAGCCATATTCTAAACAATGGTTGATACAGGTGGTAAGTTGACTTATAATTAGATTTTTTACACATTTTATTACTTTACAGCTGATACCATCCAATCCAGTACTCGTGTTGGTGTTAAGATTGTCAATTATTTTACCGATTTCATCTGTTGACGTTGGAGGCAAATTAATAAATTGTGAGGAGTTTGCGATTTTAGGTTTGGGTTGCATATGATTATAATTAGTACTGTAGCGATAAATTGAGGGAATTTTGTCAGCTAAAATGGAGCCTATATTGGCAAAGTAGTGATTAAAACAGTTGCATATTTCTGTAATGTCCGTAATAGACCCCGTGTTGGTATCAAGTTTTGTAGGAGCACAAGTCGTTTTAACTTTATTAGTTGCTAAGTTATTTATAAGTTTCCACATTTTGAGGGGTTTTTTCTCACAGTCTTTAAATGCCTTATGATAATACTGACACTTAGTCGTTTGAATATTGTCACGGACTTGATTCCTTACGGCGACAAATTGTTTCTTGATACTCTTCTCCTGTGGCGATTTCATGTACATATACCACAACTGATTTCTTTTATTTATAGCTTCAATTATATCTCTTTTTATCCAATCTGCTCTTGGAGGGTTTTGTATTTTACTTTTTGTAATCTTTGCTCTATTCACTGCATCCATTAAGATAATTTCTAATTTCTCATATTTGGTTTCAAAATGTTGTAATTGGTACTGTTCCACTGTTTTATATAGTTTGTGATAGTCTATTGCTTGGTACTCAATTTTTTTCTTTGTTTCAGGTTCATATTTGTGTAATTCTATATAGATCTGCTTATGATCTGACATTGATGATTCTACAGTAGCGAAATGAAACCTATTATTCCTTAGATTGGTGGAGACGTGATCCAAAATAGTTTTTGTGCTAGAAGTCTCTCGTGTACAGTATTTAGGGTCAATATTGTTTAGTATTGTAAGTCCACTTTCAAGTAACATAGTTTTGTAATTGGTGATTGATTGATTATCCTCTAGCAAATTATAATTGAAATCGCCGAACACTATTACACGTTGACGTTTGAGTAATTGTTGTGAGAAGGTTTCGAGAAAACTGTCATTGTTTGTCCTTTCTGGTTTGTAAATAGCACCAATGTTTAAGTTGAACTTGTCGATGTGGATCCATAGGTAATGATTGTCATTTTCATACAGTTCTTCGCTAGCTTCGTGTTTTAGGTTGTTATGAACATATATGGAAACACCTCCACCCCTTTTGTTGCTTCTATAATTAAAATAATGCGTATAATTAGGTAGCGTTAATTTTTGAGCTTCACTCTCAGACTTGATCCAAGTTTCCGTTAAAATTATAACATGTACAATGCTAGAGATTGCTTGAATACTGCATCTCAATTCGTCTAGTTTGCCAGGTTTAACGATGCTGCGCGTATTCGCATACAGGAACTTTAATGATTTCGGATTGTTAACTAGGTTACTGTAGGTACTAGCTGTGAAATATGTTACGTTGTTTACGGTAAAGTTTTCGACAGTATGTTCTATACGAGGTTTTTTGTACTGAGTTCGGTAATCTTGGGGATACCTTTGACGTACTTAATTGTGAGGTTTTTTTCACCCTCAGCAATTCTGCGTTTTAGTTGTTCTCGCAAATTTTGCAGTAAGGTCTTCTGATTAGGTGTTGTATCTGAAAATATTTTGATTCCATCAGCTTTTAAATTCGCTTTATTCCGCAGAATCGATTTAGCTATATCCGACGTTGTAAAACAAACTTTTAGTGGTCTGGAGAAAAATAGGGTGGTTTGCATCAATATTAGACATAACTGGTTGAAGACTGTTCCACCTCACTCAACCGTGACCAAGGGACCTGTAAAGGGCCCGAAACGTTCGGTTTGTTTGAAAAAACAAATATACGCGATTTAAATCCGGAAAAATAGTTGCATTTCCTATATTAATATTAAATTATAAAACAAAAACCGTCAAAAAAAAATTTTTTTTTTTTCTTAATAATATCAAGTGACGGGACGAACAAGCCTGATGGTAAGCTATATGCCTGTCGATAACAGTTGCAGTGCCACTCACGAGTTTTAAAACACAAGGATTTGAGGGGCACTGCCACTGCGCCCGTCACCCTGAGACATAAGTTGACAAGTCCCATGTGCCTGTAATTTCACTAGCACCATTAACCCTTCAAAACCGGAACACAGTACTATCCTGGACGAACTCTTTCACAAGGAGCTCTAGTGCTACTAAGTTTGTGGTATCTATCTATATATTATCCATCGATTTGCCAAGTTTTATTCAAATCGGTTAATGGAATATGGGCGATATCCAATAAACCGGACTCGTTCTCTAATTTGCCACCCTTAGAGGTGGAATATCTTCTTCAAATTAAAATAGAACTACCACTGAGGTACACCCTTTCTATCAAAATAAGAATAATCGAAATCGGTTCACAAATGTCGGAGTGTTCGCGTAAAGTACGCAAGAAAAATATTTTTCAAATTGAGAACCTTTTTTTTTTAAATTGGTTTACAATATTCAAACTTTTTTTTATTATCTCTGCTTTAAGGTACATAGTAATAATTATAGCTATCAACGACTCCATATTCGAATGTTTCGCTAATTCCCCTGGTATAAGTAATTTTGTTGAAATACATACAAAAATGTTCAATATAGGGTTAGCATAGCCAATACATTACAAAAAAACGATAGATTCATAGCACTCTCTCTCTCGCTAGCCTCAAAAACTCACAAAACACTGTATTCACCGGGAGCACCAGCTGGCACCCACTAACCTAATCTGTCCTTCGTCCTTCCTCTTGCTTTCTTTTTTAAATCCCACCAATTTCATTAACATTGTCATTTTGTTCTTTGATCGATTATATTCGATTCAAATAGGTAACTTAATTTATTTAAATGTGATAGTTATTGCAAGTAATACGTATTTTAAAGGGAATAATTGACTAATATAGATTCGTTAACAATAGTGAATCCTAACGCCATCTGTTGAACATAGTTTGCAACTACAACTTTGTCATAAAGACTCGAAGACGCTGTCAACATGTAAATTAATAATAAATTCCCTTCGTGTACGGAGAGAGTTTAAAAAAGGTTTTTATGTTTAAATAGGAGTTATCCAATTTTATATGTAGATCATTTCTTTCATACAGTTCATATTACAGCAGTAATTTGAATATTACTGCGTTCCGGTTTTAAGGGATAAGGGGTGCTGGTGATATTAGAGGCACATGGGATTTCTCAACTTACGTCTCAGAGTAACTAGCGCGGTGGCAGCACCTCTCAGATCTTTGTGATTTAAAGCTCTGAATGGCACTGCAACTGCTATGGACAGGAGTGTCGTTTACCATCAGGCCCACGACTTGTTCGTCTCGTCACTTGATATTATTTAAAAAATGATCACATGTGACTTCATAGGTGAAAGAAATTGAACATGCCAACTTTTTATTGCAATCATGATGATGACGGATCATTATAAGTCCGATTCCTGGTAGAACCAATATGGAAAACACACTTTCCTAAATTGATTTCACTTGGTTAATTACACTATACTACTCAGGTTACATTTCAGGGAAATCTCTAGTTTTCGGTACTTGGTGAGGTTGTCTATCTATCAACATCACCAATACATTATAAGTCCTACAGCTTGGGTTTCTTCCAAGAGGTTTTTATGGTTTAGGTTCACAGCAAGTGACGGAACGAACAAGTCGTGCGCCTGATGGTAAGCGACACGCCTGCCCATAACAGTTGCAGTGCTAATCAGAGCTTTAAAACACAAAGAAGCGCCCCTCATCCTGAGACATGAGTTGATAAATCTCATGTGCCTGTAAATACTTCAGCACCTTACCCTTAAAAACGGGAATGCAGTAATGCTGACATTACTTAGCTTACTTAGATAAGCTGGCAGGACTTCCCTGGAACTCCTTCACAAGGATTTGTACTGCTTAAAAAGGGTTCAAGATATAACTCGCCACGCTGAGGGTTGGAGAGCTTCTTCGGGAAATTTTCCTTCGTCGTTAGCATGTACTGTAACTTAATATCTCCAAATGTAATTCAAAAAACCCTCGATTTCTCAGTTGAGAAACTACTGTTCTCAGCCTAAACTCTTCCTATAGCCAAACTATTGAATTAGACTAGGGTTGCCACAATAAAATACAACTAACAAGGTTTTATGGCAACATTAGCCAAAAATTATCAAGGAGTTTCCGTTATCATTCAATCACAATAATGCCACATATTTTTTCTGTCACCCGAACAATAAGACATTTGATGAAAAGAAGCATCTCACATATCACGAATATCAATAATACAAGAGGGTCCTAAGAAATTAGCAATACTCCCCTCGTATTAGGAGAATTAATAAAAGGAAGACCGATACGCTTTGACGTTATTAAAGTTTGTGGAATAATGGTAGCATAGTGGGAGAAAGCGAACTTTTTAATTGAGTGGCCGATGATAAGGATCCTGGCATCATCATGTACGTTTGACCAAGTTAAGTATATAAATACCAGGTTAATTATGCCTTAACTCCGCCTTGCTGAAGAAGATGCAGGCTTCTCGCTGTTTACATCGTCGACTGTCACCTTTGCCAAAATCATCAAGTCAAAATCATAGTAAATACATAATTATAAATAAAATCGTTCGAAATATTCTTTTTTTTATAATATCAAGTGATGGGACGAACAACTGGTGTGTGGTGGTTAAGCGAGACAGCTAATCATAATAGTTGTAGTGGTGTTCAGAGCTTTAATTCGCAAAGATCTTTGGGGCACTGCCACTGCGCCCGTCACCGTCAGATATAAGTTGACAAGTCTCATGCGCCTGTAATTTCACCAACACTCTTACCCTTCAAACCAAAACGCAGTAATGCTCGCATTACTGCTTGGCTGCAGAAATAGGTAAGGTAGCACTACTTCTCTGGATGAACTTTTTCGCAAGGCTACTTGTGAATAGATATCATAAAACGTATATAGTGGTAACCTAGTTGGAAGAACGCTTGTCTACTAAGTAAGATATCCTGGATTCGATACCAACAAGGAGATATGTACTGCTGAATCTTGTGCCAATCATATATGAAGCTTAGAAGTAGAGGTTACTTTGTTATTTCCAGTATCTGAGTTCAATCAATTAGAATCGATACGTTAAACAATGCTTAAATGTTAAACGATACGTCTCAATATTATTTTCATTGCGGAATAATTATTTCGATAGTTTTAATTTGATATCTCAATCTTCTTTATTATTGGCAGATATTTTTTCCAACTAGGTATTTAAAAAAAGAACATAACTTTCTTAAATACTTGTTTTAAAAAATAAACGAAAAGACAAACCAGTCTTTAATTTTAAAACGTCATTGGCTAATACACGATTGGATAAGTCGTGTATTAGAAGTTATTTGATGGCCTCTTAGGAAATATTCTATTAGGTTTGTAATGAGATATTCTCATTCACCTTTGATCATAGCATATGAATGACGTGCAGGTTATGTCGTCGTTTACAGCTTATACGTTTACAGTTGACGAAGGCGAACTCTTATTCGGAGGTTCGTGGGATTTGTTGCTAGCATACTAAATTTACGAGTTCTATCCCGAAACAACCCTACTAAGTCTTGTCGAACTGTTTATGTTGCACAGTTATGTATATACTTATAGATCTTCTGTAAGGTAAGAGTATTCCACGGTATTAGCCTTGAAATGGGTTGAAAACTTAACATGTCTACAAAGTTCAATCTTGTCTGACAAGACGATCACTGTTAAAAGTTTCTTGCCACGATATGTTATGGGATTTCGTAATTAAGAACATGACATCCTTATAGTTTCCCAACCAAAAAAGTGACACCCAATTCGCTAAACAGACTGAAGCATAAAAATATTTGTATTGATGTCGTTTTTTAAGTAAATAGATTCGTTCTTGAACACTGCCTAGCCCTGGACCAAGGATAAGGTCTACCATGGAACGCGCTCACTCAGAATATGCCTATTTAGTCGCTTCCAAAAGATACTCGGGTTGTATGTGCTCGGAAACACAGTTGGATGCAGGAAATTCCATTTTGGTTGTGCTCAAAATAAAAAAATTATTACGAAAAGCGCTTAGTCCGCCTGAAGGGAATATCGACCAAGTAAGTATGATACAGGGACCAGGTATAGGGAGCGAGCAATGCTTGGTATTTCTCTACGGGATCGAATCAGAAATAAGGAGATCCGTAGAAGAACGAAAGTCACCGACATAGCCCAAAGGATTAGCAAGTTGAAGTGGCAGTGGGACACTGCTCGTAGAGCTGACGGCCGTTAGGGCAGAAAGGCTCTCGAATAGAGACCACGAACCGGAAGGCGTTCAGTGGGACGGCCCCTTACTAGATTCAAAATTCAAATTCAAAATAATCTTTATTTCATAGGTAAGTATTATTACACTTGAAATCGTCACAATGGTTAAACTCTACCGCTCATTCGTAAGGTAGATTCCCCTAAGAAGAATGAGCAAGAAACTCTAGGGGTTGCTCTTTGTAAATAGCATTTACAATTTTTTTTTATTTGAAACATTAGAGATCGAGACTACCTCCATGAGCTAAACGGGTTACTACCACGGATTTTTGTCATCCAAGTACGCAGTAGTTGTATAATAACCTTTAGTATAAAGTTTTTGTTTCACTATAGTTTTAAATCCCGTGAAAGGCAAATTTTGTATATCAACCGGACGGAAATGGACGAATGACCTGGTAAGGGCGGCTGGTACCCGAAGGATACACGTTGCGTCCGACCGACTATCTGACCATCTTTGGGGGAGGCCTATGTTCAACAGTTTCAATGATGAAAGATAATATCCCGCCATACGTCTGGATGTCTGATGGTAAAAGGGGGCTAGCGGATTGAGCTGATGGAGCTCATGGGCACTCTCACCTAAATATATTCTGCAGAAAAAACAGGCAGAGACAGGCTAAACTATGAATACTTTAGATTCGAGCTTATCGTCGCCAATAAGGCTCCTGGCTCTATATTCAAGTTGATATTTCGCTGAGCCATCCCACTGTGATGGTAACCGTTCGGCCACAGAGGCAGTTAAATCTAAGCAAATAATTAATGATAAACTAGTACATTAACAAAATTTGTAATTTTAATCAAGTAGGTACTCTCAAAAGTATTGTTCTCATTTGCTATGTAAAACTTGAGTTCAATTGTTCCTACTTTGATTATACTTGTCGCTTGTATACTATCGATCGTCACTTGACGTCTAAAATCTTAAATTGTTGCTGGAAATACCGTATATAAGTAAGTTTTGATAAATAAATATAATTCAATACTTCAACAAACGCTAAATTTACTTAAACAAATTGCTGGGACATTTTTGTTTTTAACTTTTTTGTTCCATGGTCACGGATTGATTATCATTTATTGAATAACCACGAAATCTATATTTTAAAAAGAGCATATTGCATTTTGATAAGTTGCACGACTTATTTGTGAGAGAAAAAACAAATTATATCAGAACATATCGAGTTCTTAGGTTTTCGAGATTGTTACATTATCATCATCAGAACATTACATAATTCTAATAAATTAAAAACTAAATGCTCTTTATTTTCAATAAATATAAACTAAACATTATAAACTGTTCCGATTAATCAAACTCTCCAATGAACGTGGAACTTGTAGAGAAATTCAATTAAATTATTAAAATATAAACATGAAAAATAATAAAGTAATCTATCTGTTATTGGCAGTGGAAAATCACAATTTCCAAAATAAATTATTCTTTTTGGCCTTTTATAAAATGGCTGACGAATTACAATAATTTACGGGTAACAATGAAATCGTAACTATTTATCGTCGACCCCCTTTGCAATTCGACCCTGGTACACCCCTGTTCAATTCTGACAACGTAGTGTTGTCGAGGTATCGATATTTATTATTAGTAGATTTCTAACAGAAATGGAAGTAAATTACTTTGCTACTTCGTGAACCCAATGAAGGCCAAGGGTGCCTTCAAATTAGACGCTTAAGAAAGCACTGCAGAGCAGGCAGGCAGCCGCGCGTTACTTTTTACTTCACTAGTTGTTACAGCAAAAATGTCACCACAGTGGCGCTGCGACTGCGCTGCCAAATATTGCCTGAAAATAATCAAAGTACTAAAAAAACCTGTTTGCCTAGTTTTGTTGAAATCGGTTATGGGAAACCGGATTCATCCCCTAGTTTGCCATCCTTAAGAGTGGAATATTTTCTTCAAATTAAATAATAATAATAACAATAATAACGCACACACTCAACATAGACCCGGTCTAGGGAAACCCTGTGTCGCGAGCGCTATGGACACACACATAGACAACCGCAATTTGCACCGAAACTCACGACAAAAATAAATGTAGCCGATACAATATTTTTCCCGATCCGGGAATCGAACTCGGGACCTCTGCGTGGCAGACAAGCATGGCACCCGTGCGGCCACGGAGGCAGTTAAATATTTAAATATTTATGAATTAATATTTTTAGAACATTGGTTAGTCGATAACTTTCCAACCCTACTACCAGTTTTTGTAAATTGCCCAGTGACTGCCCAAAAATACAAAAGGGCCCCCTTCATACGAGGCCTATTATAAAGGACCCCTGTTTATAATGTTACAATTTTAATGATTTCTCTTCGTACCAGACGAGTAATCATTATGTTCGTTACATGTGGCCCTATATCATTTCTGTCATCGGTTTTTGACAATGTTAGAAAAAAAGTAATTATTTTTTGCTGTCGATGGAAAAAGAAATGATTAGAAGGAAAGGATTAGCTGTAATTGTTAACCTTTGCCGATAGTAATATTTTCTGTTGTTATATAAATAATTTTGTCGAAATAATGTAATAACTAACATCAGAATAATTAAATAACTTTGGGATAATTGGAGAAGTACTGCTTCTAATAGCCAATAAAGATACCTTAATTCCATTACGACTTTATCTGAAGTTGCAATAAAGATGAACAGAAGCAACTAGTGTTAATTAAAAGGCCAAGGAAATATTATGGTGAAGAAAGAGAACCGTTTCATACAAAAAAAGATAATTTATTTCAAAATTAAGAATATACAAGTGATCATTTGAAAAATTGCAGTCGAGATCGAAATTAAGTTCAGAAGCATGTTGCTTAGTTACCAATGAGAAACCGAGCGGTTGAAGGACGATTGCCACTATCCTGTATGGCCATGTCAATAGCGGACAGTTGACACTAATGAATAAAAAATAAGGGCGGTGGTAAATTAATGGGATAACGTTTGCTTCTCAATTGCTGGGGCGCTATATTATATATACCACCCCTAATTATGAAAGAAAACATTGATAAAACCTGCATCTTGAATAAGGTTCGCTACACTTGAAATATATGTGAAGTCTCTAATCCAAATTAGACCAGGGCGTTAAGAGTCGGATATCAAGCGGTAGTAAGTATCATGGGTTGATAATATTGTTCGTGTTGAGTTAAGAACACTGAAAGCGACAGCATATAAGAACTATTATACGACTGGAAAAACTAACGATAATGGAAAAAAAAAATTAAAGACATGCTTCGAGAAATGGTAATGATCTTGTGCTTACAGACAATATTGAACCACTGTCTTCGAAAAGAGACTTTGCCGCCCTATGCCTGTTCTATCGCCTGTGCAATGGCCAATGTCCTGAAGAACTGTTTGACATGATGCCAACAACAATATTTTATTATCACACTGTACGCCACGGTGACAGGGAGTCAATCCTAACACGCTGGAAACAAGTCGATCTCGTATTGTATGGTTCCTTCATCTCACGTATAATTTGGTTGTGGAATGAACCCCCTGTCGGGGTTTTCCCGCAGGAATACAGCATGGAGTCCTTCAAAAGGGTCCTAAAGGGTTGTCAACGCGCTCGTAATGCAAATGTTGCAGGCGTTCGTAGGTGACCGCTTTCCATCAAGCGGGCCGTATGCTTGTTTGCTGCCTACATAACATAAAACATAAAAATATTAACCATAACTAATCCCGAATAGACGTCGTAGGAGATTAATCTAATGAAGTCTAGAGGAACGCTTAAGAAATAATGGAGCCCACACATTTAAATTTATTTAGTGGCATTTCGAAACACATGAAAAAGCGTCCCAAATCCCAATGCTGATTAGAGAGTTCTCACGTTTTCCAATGATCGTGAATTTTCGCCGCTAGCTACAGACTCAGAGTCCCTCACTAACAAAGCCCTCTATCTTGAGTGCCATGGACACATACATAGACAACCACAAATTACACCCAAAGTCACGAGAGAAATAAATGTAGGCCATACAAATATTATTCCTGGCCTGGGAATCGAACCCGGGACCTCTGCGTGGCAGACCAGCATGGTAACCGTTGGCCACAGAGGCAGTTAACAGTATCTGGACTTATTTACTACAGATAGTAATTTTCCAGATAATGATTTCAATAACGCTAACGCTATTTTAAAAGATATTGAAATCTATGCAAATTTGCAGTAAATCACAGCAATGTTACAAAAGATACTTACTACTTGCTATCGGATATTACAAATTGTTTTCAAAAGTACATATTTTGTACTACAAAATGATTATCATAACACATTGACCGAAAACAATGTTTTCGACGCTCATTTAACGGCCTGGCCAATCATTATCCAGGCACTGAGATGGTTTTATAAGGGTTGCGGCGTATCCACTAATTAAATTCAGGATTATCCCTTGCCCCATAGGACGTGATGGCATAAGATTATTGTCACTCCATTAATCCGCTGTCTATTTAATTAGATCCGATCCGATATTTGTGTGAGGATCATCATGCCCATTCAAATAGTACGACAAAAACAGATAGCGGCATCACAAATCTGGTCTTCTAAAACAAATACGCTAATACTTACTTATCTTGATAATCTTGACCTTAATCGAAACTAAATGGACCTGTATCTTATGAAATATTCCAATCAATTATTTTACATGAATATTTTGTATGATGAAGTATATCAACTGCCGCAACAAACAGTATCGAAACTGCAAAATTTAATTTTTTTTTTATTGCATCAATCGTAAGAGTATATGTTACACGATTAGAAAAATATACAGTTTGGTCAAAAATATCATTTTAAGGGTAGTTTTAAATTGAATACTATCGGTACTTCACACTATGAGCGACACACATTATCGAATAAGGTTCTAAAGCGACGGTGTGCGCTCACAGTTGGTAACTGACCGAATCGTCAGTATTCGCCGCGATGCGATGTGAGAGAATGAAGGCATGTCTTTTGCGTTTACTTTTAGCTTGTTTTAATTACTTATTTTTTGTTTTGCTCTTTGTTTTCTTTAAATCGGAGTTTAAAAATGAATAGCCGAGGTAGATTTGTGGTTAATTTCGTATTAAAACATAAATAACAACGTCACGGTGAAACTACATCTAACTAAAAAAATTATAATTAACTCGGTAAGTATTTACAATTTTGTTATATCCCTTCATAATATCAAAAATAAATTATCTAAAATATCATTCCTGTAATTAGTTCCAGAATATTTTTAAAATAATTAACTCTTTATGTCGTTTTTTCTTGTCTAAGTGACCAGATGGCTGGTCAGACAAGAAAAACTATCGAAAAGGGGAGATTCGATAGTGGATGTAATTTCGACAAAGTTATAACTGGCACTTTCGATAGTATACGTGTTTATTTAGTCTTAGAGCTATCAAATGTACCACTTTCCATGGTTATCTGTGGAAAATATCTATCGAGACTACTAGTTATAATGTTGTTCTAAGCTAGATACTTCGCAAATTAGCATATTCGATTTTTTAAATGTTTAATTCTGAGTGTAAAATATTTGTTTGCTTTAAAATTAGACATAACTGGTTGACGACTTTACCATCTCAGTCAGCTGTGAACATGGGACCTGTAAAGAGCCTAAAACCTTTGTTTGTTTGAAAAAATAAATGTACACGATTTATTTATTTCTTCATTCTGATTTCATAATTAAAGCATGTTACTACGAAATATGTTTTTACTTAGAATCTCCTGTGCGGGACAACAACTATACTGAAAAATCAAATTCAAATTTCTAAATGATATTTACGATGGTGTCTTTTCCGCTTGGTCTACAGAGGGTGACAAGATATGTGATGGTCTGACAAGTGATTTCCACAGCTTTTTGTAGCCTAATAGTTTGACCTACCACCTCTCAAGCAGAGGCCGTGGATTCTATCCGGACTCGCATCTCTGAGTTTTTCAGAATTTATGTATATGCGAAATTTCATTCGAAATTTACCATGAGCATTCCGGTTTAAGGAAAAACATCGTTATGAAACCTGCACGTCGAAGAAGGTTCACAAAACTCGGAAAACGTGTGAAGTCCCCAACCGCATTGGTCTATGGTCTGAACCTTTGCATGAGAGGAAATATGACTATAGTCTAAATCTTTGCTTGAGAGGAAACACATGCCCAGAGTCGTATAAAAAGGTTTACAAGTTTTTAGGCAGGTGTTGATTTATGACAAGCACATTTCAAACAAAGAAACCGCACGAAAATCTAAAGCACAAGTTATGAAAGATTTACATTGTATAAGCATCAAAAATAGTATACGCATCATACGATTCCAAAATTTTCTCTACTGCCTTTCCGGTGAATTGTCTCTCTTTTATTTTAAAAGCACATAGTCACTGATACATTTTACTATTTGCGATACTGGAGTTAGAGGACCACACAATATTGGCAAACTTGGAGCAAACGACGCAATCTACCAACCGGTAGCTGTTTATTAGATTTTGTTAAATAAAATATAACTAATGATGCAGTAGAAATAGAATTTTGGTCCGACAACTGCTTTGGGCAAAATCGCAATAGTGATATTACAGCCTTTACATGTATGCCAGTAACAAATATAATATCGACGTCACACAAAGATTTCGTGTTCATACACGGATTTTTGTGATATTTGTACTATAGTTTTCCTAATGTAAAAGATTCCTGACAAATTAATTTTATGTAATCTAAATCACGTATATATATTTGGTCAAACAAACTAACATTTCGGGTCCTGTACAGGGCTGGTACCTGACGTCAGTCGTGACTATGGGTCATGTAAAGGGCCCGAAAGTTTGATTTGTTTGAAAAAACAAATACAGGCGATTTAGATCCGAAAAAAAATGTTTCATTTTTCCTAAGTGTAACAATCGCGAAACCCTAAGAACTCGATAAACACCTTATTGTTTCACTAACAAGTAAGTAACAATTAGCAGCAGTAGGGCTCCTTGTGAAAGAGTTACCTTTACTATTTGTGCCGCCAAGTAGTAATGTGAGCATTATTGCGTTCCGGTTTTGAAGGGTAAGGATTCTGGTGAAATCACAGGCACATGGTACTTGTCAAATTATGTCTAAGGGTGACAGGCGCAGTATCAATGGCCCTCAAATCTTTGCGATTTAAAGCTCTGAGTGGCAACCGTTATGGCAGGTAGCTTACCATCAGGCGCACAACTTGTTCGTCCCGTCACTTGATATTATATATTGCAAGACTGAAACTCGTCATGTTACTTACTTTTTCGATTTTATGTTACAACGTACAAAAAAATATTCACATAAAAAGACTCAAAGAACTCATCTTACAGTACAAAAGTTCATTTAGGATATTATAGTTAAAAATTGATTTAATTTGTCTATGTCACTCGTAATGAATTCCATAGAAAAAGTGATTTAATTCATAATTAATAAATATACGTTAGTAAATTATAAAATCAGTGTTTGGTTTGGGTCAATTATTACTTGGTATAAATAATCGAAAGTATTAAACTGGTAGATTCAATATTTGTTCAAATTGTACAAGCCCTGAATACTTTCGATTAACTTTCTTTCGATTAACCGCTCACGCGATACATGCAGCCGTAGACGCATACCACACCTAGAGGTGCCGGTGATGATTATATGCCGATTTATCGGATATCGAAGTTATAACAGGTAAAAGAACTAATATTAATTGCTATTTCGTTAACTACTCTAGCAAACCATAAAGTTTTTAATGCCTGGGTCTGTCATTTAAAAAAGTAAACAATTTCAAAAATACGTCACGACAATCGTGTGTGTTATTGTTTGGGCTGGTGATTTCGGTGTTTATTTATTGAAAACATACCGTAAGTAGCGTTTTTTAAGTTTACCCTGAATATCCGCTCACGCGATTCATGCAGCCGTAGACGCATACCACACCTAGAGGTGCCGGTGATGATTTTAGAGGAGCGCATCGCGTGAGCGGTTAACTTCTAGCCAATTCTAACAAGGTAAACTGTTGAAAGTGAAATATCTAGAAAAATACATAAAATTTTTAAATCATGCTAAGGCCTACAAAAACACATAAAATTAGCTATCATAATTGGGTGTCACTTTCACGACACTATTAAAACTTATTATTCTAAGTCAAAATATAACTTCAAACTGGTCTACTGTAAAGTATGCATTTTGTAGTTTCGATACTGTACGTTGCTGCAGTAGATATTTTTAAAATGGGAAATCCAAAATGGTAACGTTTATAAATAAAACTTAAGTTCTTGTCAAATCTAAACTAATTATCATCTTAGGTCATCAGGTCGTACGTAGAATTGACAAACAAATCTGGACCACACCCCAGGTTTATCCACATAGCAGGTATTAAATATTTATACTCCGTCCAACTATTTATTTAACTTTTGACATATGCATGCCTCCGAAGTTCCGTAATTATTGACATATGGTAGATACACAAAAAAATGCAATACTTCCTGGGCCTTTTATTTTTTAATTTTAGTAAAGCAACGTGCTCTTTAGCTCCAATATTTATCGAGTCAACAGATTATGCAACGAAGATTATTCAAGTTGATAAATTTTGGTACCTGTCGAATAAATTATAATGAAGTGAAATAAATAATTACAATAAATTCTTATTTTTTTGTTATAATGAATCGTTGGATTCTTCTCCATATGAACGAGAATCATCACTTGAATCCTCATTAACATTGATTATTAATTCTTGAGGACACAAATTGTCGAACGCAACATCACGATTCCAATCAGACAATATCTTCTTTTTTAAACCCGCTCACTCACCAATAAATATTCTTCATAAATAAAATCGATTGTTATTAAAAATCGAATCAGAAACGCATTAGGACATCACTAATTGTTTAGAATTCCAGTTGTGGTTAGTTAGTTTACCAGCATGGTAAAACAGATGACTCCATTTTATTACGAATTTTAAATTTCTCCCCTCATTCCCAGCACATCTTATTGCATTGGCACCAAATCCAACAGTTTGTTTTCCAGTTGACAATTGGGGATTATGAGATTTACAAACGTTCGGGTCTACCCAAGATTGATCGGTAAAGCGAAGTGGTATTTCTACGTAAAATAACTACTATTACCACATATCAATATTTAAAAAACCGCTTTAGAATATAGTTTACTTCTAATGCTTCTAAAACAAGGAACGTCGTCAGTCGCATCATCGCTGTACATTAGGCCAGATTGTGATCAAGCACGCGTCTATTTAACAAGAGAAAAAAAACATCAATATTATCACGCTTAGCATTCGGGTCAGCGATCTCAATATACCTGCAATCCAATATCCAGGGACACGCTGCAATCTCCTGCTTAAGATAGCTTTTAACGGAAAATAGTTACAACAGTTTGTACTCGTATACACAATATATATACTGTTATTTGTAATTAACTGCCTCCGTGGCCGAACGGTTACCATGCCGGACTGCCACGCAGAGGCCCCAGGTTCGATTCGCGGGCCGGGAGAAATATTTGTATGGCCTACATTTATTTCTCTCGTGAGTTTGGGTGTAATTTGTGGTTGTCTATATATGTGTCCATGGCACCCGCGACACAGGGTTTCCCTAGTGCGAGGCTATGTTGAGTGTGTGCGTTATTATTATATTATTATAACCGTTAAGCTCTTGTCGGTAGAGTCATCGCCAAAGATCTCTATTCAGCGCAATAAGATTGAGTACCCGGTATGACACGACATTAACTTTTTATCCTGAACTCATCCTTATCTCATGTAATTAAATATATTTAGGCCTTTCTCATAAAACTTCTAAGTGTGCTGTCTTGACGTATCAGATGCCCAAATATCGTTCTCCTGCGGTTCTCTATTGTCTTTATTATGCACTTTTCTTGAGCTATCCCTTAAATCTTCTGATTGATTTTTCTTTACCTCCAGCTGATTCTCCACCTCTCTGTATCATTATATATTTTGCACTATTACAATTTGCACTCGATAAAAAATATACGGCATTGATATATTTTAGTAATAATTAATATAAGCCAAGTAAATGTCATTTAGCGTATTCTAGTCTTAGAGGCCATGTCAGTGTTATAAAGGCGCGTATGATAGATCACCGTCATGTCATCGCGGCTACAAATAAGGGTCGGTCGTTATTGTGTTAAAATCAATTTGGTTCATCCCTGCACGCGTTTCATAGTGGTGCCGATAATAAGTTAAAATTTTATCGATATTCAACATATATCAATAAGTTAAAATATTTTATAACGCCCCTAATATGCTATAAAGTTGCAATTATAATTAAAATTAGTCTTAAATCAAAGCTGTAAATGAGTGATTGGTTGAGTGAGTTTGAAATTATATGAAATATACACGTAATAATGCAGTAAAAAAATTTAAAAAATAGACTTTCGTTTTACGTGAAAAACAAGTTATACGTGAGGCGCACCATAAGTTTCTGGAATGAATAAGAAAAAAATACTATAAATAATCAGAAATGAATTTATTGTTTCTCAAAACATTCTCTGTTAGCGTTAATGAACTTTTTCATATGAATAAACCAATTTTGAAAAAAACATTTATACCACTGCTCCGTGACAACCTCTGAAACATTTTTCATACTCTTCAGGTGATGTAAATCGTCGACCGCGTAACTGATTCTTAATTTTTGGAAATAAATAAAAGTCACAAGGTGCCAGGTCGGAACGTACGCGAGATAGCTCATAAGGTCAACGTTGTTCGCCTTCAAAAATTCATTTGTCTGTCTGGCGTCTGGAGTATGTCAATAACTTCCGGCAAACAAATGGTCGTGTACCAATCACTATTCACAGTACAACGATTCTCCAAAGCAACAGTAGCCACGTGTCCAGTTTTATTAAAAAAGAAGCAATCATCCGCTTAGAGGCACTTTGCACGCGCGCCACTTTGGTTGGTTTCGGCTCATCTCGAAAGACCTATACGCTCAATTGCTGCTTTGTTTTAGGATCGCAACTATAAATCCATGTTTCGTCACCTGTTACTCTATCCCACACCAAATTTGACGGTCCTTCGTTGAATCTGGTAAGCATGGCATTGCACCAAGTGACGCCATCCGTTTTTTGCGTCTCAGTCAAATTGTGTGGGATCCACCGAGAATACAGCTTTTTTACACCCAAATGTTTGTGTAGTATTGATTGTATTTAACTCATGCCTATGCCTAAAGATGCCCGAATCTCATGGCATGTCACGTGCCTGTCTGTTTTGATCATACGGCGCACAGCATCGATGTTTTGGTCGTTCACAGCAGTGGACGGGCGATCATAACGAAATTCATACTACGAAAATTTTCACGAGTTAAATCCATGGTGATGGAGACAACCAATTTCTAAAATAACTCTACCATGTAAAAACAAGTGACAGTCAGATGAAACAAACTGTATTCTACAGCCAAGGAGTTTCATTTCCAAATGTTGTTATTAGTTTTTAAACATTGTTTATGTAAGTGGCCAGTTCCGGACATTTATAGTGCGCCCTATGTACCACAAAAAAAATTACAAATACCATACTTTTGAAATTATTTTGTGGACCTGGGTTAATAAAGTTTCTTACAACTCTTAGACTGCTAGTGACCTAACGGGAGAACTCTTTTTTGGTTTATTTTTTGGTTGGCTCTAGATGAAAAGTTATCGGGGTCGAGTCCCATTAGGACCAATTAAAGGAATTATTTTTTTCTAAATTGGTTCTAGTTTGAAAGATCTACTAGAACCAACCTTGGAATAAATTCCGTTGCTCTTGTACCCATTGTACAGGGAAATCAAGTTTGATTGGTTTATATAATAAAGAAACTTAAATCAGTACAAAGTACTAAGAAAAATAATAAAAGAACAATAAATTTAATAATGTGCAACAAAGTCAATAAGTATATGAAAAATAGATTACAACAAACGAAATGTATCTTTTAATGTACTAAGGAGTAAACTCACGACTTAATAATAATTTATCGATACCACAACTTTCACAGCCCTATTCAGTCAACTAAGCCAACGTCCAGTTTGCAGAAGAATAGGGCTTTACCCCTGACAATAACCAGATCCAAACCGATACAGTAACAAAAGTCACACGACCCCAAAAATACTGTTAATTCCATAGAACAATTTTTTTCTTTTCTTTTTTAATTTTCGTTTCAAAAGGACTCCGGTTGCAATTTGATAGGAATTAGTTTTCGTTGCAAGTTAGCGTTGGCAAAGGGGATTTTTTTTCTATTAATTCGATGTAACAATTTGACAGGATTTTAAAAGCAATTATGTTATATTTCATTTTCGTAGTACAAGTAAGAGTTAAGGCATTAAAATTATAAATACTCAAAACAAATACGCTTTTTGCAGGTTTGTAGTCGCTTATAGCAAGAATGTTAATAAAAATGGTCAGTAAGGACTAAGGTTTAAACTTAACCAATTTTTTCTAATTTTTTTCCAACTTTTTTTGTTAGTTCTGTTATTTTAATCGCATAGTAACTAGGTTTTTAAAGCCTCGAACTCTCTAATAAATTGTAGAATTTTGAAGCAGCTGTCACCGCCATTAGATGAATACTTACTATGGTAATAGTATTCCGTTATAAATGATTTAAAAAAAATTGTCCCTTACTAGGTTTTACTTTGGAGCAGCCGGCCGATAAAGATATCACAAATATATATTTCGCTGTAATATCCATATGTCCTGTACAAAGGATTATTTTGTGTGTAGTTGTAGTAGGAATCTTGTACAACAACAATCACAACAAGTCGTCCCTAAAGAAACCTAATCTTCTTCTTCTTTTTCTTATCGTATCGATGACATACACTATACTACAGTGACCCAGAACTCAGCCACACCGATCACCGACAGCCTCACAGCAGCCGCCATTAAATCCTCAAACGTGCATATGTTAGAGCACGCAGGGCACGATATGAGGTGGTCCATCGTTTGAGTCGCACAGCACAAGCAGTCCAGGTTAGAACCATCCGAAAATCCCGACCTGAACAAATTGTCTTTGCTCCGATCAACCTGAGTTCCAAGCCTATTCAAAGACGTCCAGATCGTCCATATCAATTTGTCTCCAAAAGGAAGACTCTCAGACTCTTTCGCGCCAAAGGTTGCACCTCGCCTGAACCGAGAAACCTAATTAAAATGTAGCCTTAAAAGCATAATCAAATAAAAAGTCAATTCCCTGCAGGATTAAAACAACTAAAACCACAAAAATCGCCATTTATTTAATCGTAAAAGAGCCTAAAGTGTTAAATAAATAGAAATCCATTACGCTAAAACAAACGATGGGAAACGAATTGTTGTCATTTCATGTTGATTCAATCAAAGAAGTTAATTTTATAAAGTGCTTTATGTCGAGACGAGTTATTGGAGAATTGGTTCTGAAGACATATCGTTGGTTTTCGAGAATAGCCACTAAAAAACTTCAAATTCTTCAGGTTGATGGTTCAGAAAATCAGAAAATTAAGTGAGGCGCATCTGGTACGCAAAGCGAGCAGATCGTGTGCCGACCCTAAATTGAGACTTGTTCATTTTCAACCAATTTTTTTTAAAAAGGAAGGAGGACCTCATTTTGACTGTTTTTGTATTCTTTGTGTGTGTGTGTGTGAGTGTGCGTGCGTGCGTGCGTGCGTGCGTGCGTGCGTGCGTGCGTGCGTGCATGCGTGCGTGCGTGCGTGCGTGCGTGTGTGTGTGTGTGTGTGTGAATGTATATGTGTTATGCGATTACTCCGGTATTTGTGAACTTTGAACTGTTCTTCTTTTGTTGGAAATAGGGTACCTCAGTATGGTCCGATTTAAATTTGAAGAAAATACTCCACCTCTAAGGATGCAACTAGGTGATGAATCAGGTTTCGCGCACTTTCCGGTAACCGATTGCAATAAAACTTGGCCAATAGACGTAATTTGGCAAATAGATTTTGCGTATATATATGTGTAATCTTATTAACTTTACGGAGGTAGACACCCGACGTCTTAGAAATACAGGATCAACCTATGTAGTTTTAGTAGTTCAGGATAACCTCATTCAATCATCAACAAAGATTGTTGCCTAGGTTGCGGTAAGGCAACCTTTGTAGAGAAACAAATCATTACTTTTATTATTATTTTGTAACAAATCGATGTGTACGTGCTGTTACCACCAAGTATATTATTCACAACTCCAAGAAGGCCAAAAAAGAGAAGTACCGCAAATTAATATAACCTAAAAAAGTTTCAGTATTGCGACAGTAGTGTAAAAAAGCATAACGTGGCACGTCTTGTAACCGTTTCAATGCAACAATGCCTTTAGTTCAAATAGTGCCATTATTCAGATCCCTATATTGAACAAACAGACCACTGCTGCGGTACAGCAATATTAAAGATGCATAAATCCGCCGAGTCTAGTCATAATTTGTACCTCTCAAACTTACTACAATGATATAGATCCTAGGTGAAGCTATATACATTGCTTCCCATTATGTTACTGACACAATTAAATTGACGTAATGCAAATCCAATTTTTTTTTCTTTTTTTTATCCATTTGTACAATGGCTGCTAAACCAATCCCAAATTAGCTGTTTCATCAAAAGATTTTTGCTTTAAAATAAACGCAAGGGAAGCACACAACATTACTTAAGAAAGGGGATCCCCAAATTTGTAGATTGTGCTAACAGAGGTATCGTTGATTGTTTCCATTATTCACATTTTTTTTAATGATATCGAGTGACGTGACCAACAAGTCGTGGGCCTGGTGGGAGGCGACACGCCTGTCACCCTGAGACATAAGTTGACAAGTCCCATGTGCCTGTAATTTCACCAGTACTTTTACATTTACCTATAAAATATCCATGCTCTATCGTGGAACGAATAATGAATTGTCTGTTTATCTCTATGTCTGTACTATCGCCTGTACAATGGCCAATGTTCTGAAGAACTGTTTGACATGATGCCAACAGCAACATTTTACCATCGCACCGCTCGCCCACAACAGGGAGTCCATCCTCACACTCTGAAACCGAGTCGATCTAGCACTGTACGGTGTTCAGACGAGTTTCCTTGGAATGGACTCCCTGTCGGGGTTTTCCCGCAGGAATACAGCTTAGAGTCCTTCAAAAGGGGTTTGAGAAGGGTCATAAAGAGTTGGCAACGTGCTCGTGACGACACTGGTGTTGCAGGTGTTCATAGGCGACGGTGACCGCTTTCCATCAGGCGGGCCATATGCTTGTTTGCTGCCTACTTAATATATTAAAAAAATGGTTTATCGTTCAAAATTCGCCTAAATAATTCAATTGTGAAGTCCTGCCTTGACGTCACGTCTCTGGGTGAAATGATATCGTCTAACAGTGGAAACGTTCGCCTTGAACGAGCCGCGTTCAAATATTTGGCTAGCAGAATCGTCTATGTAATATCGTGATGGATGACGTAGTATCTCCCTCTCCTAACAGGATATGGAGGGGTTGAGATTTTTTTAAACTTGGCAATAAATTGGTTTTTATTGAGCGGTTACTTTGGATTACTTAAGGAAGATATTTGATTTATTTTGCAATGCATATAAAAGTAAAATGATATTTATATTAATGTACAGAATGAAAAAGATTGACAAAGCAGATTTTACCAGGCGTATGTGAGCGAACAAGTACGTCAAGTGTGTATGAAAGCTTTTATGGGTGTTGATGAGGAGAAAGATGTGTGTCAGGATCGTAGCAAGTAGAAGGTCGTGGCCGATTTGAACAGAGCCTGAAAATCATTTACTACTTTATAGATGTCTAGAAAGTTCTTATTGTTTACGGATTTAAAGATCATTACATACCCATAGTCATTGACTTACAATTATATGGACGTCGGGTCCTAAAAAGTGTCCGAACTTATAGGGCGTTAAAATCGTATACAGAGCGTCATTCACGCTTTAGTCTTCGTTTGTTCGACTGACAGCGAAGCAAGCAAAATTAGACAGTACTGCGATGACATTACAATTTCAATTCAACGTTTTAGCTTTTTCATATTCCTTTACATGTCACTACGTTTAAATAGGTTGTTTTGAGACATTTTTTTCGTGGTTTTTGTATTAGACCCGTCGTCCATTTATTTGTAAGTCAATGCCCATAGTGTAATAAAGATTCTATGAAGGAAATTAGTCAATATCTTTTGATGCCAATAGAAAAATTATTAATTTTTTTCATATAGTTCGTATTATATTTATGACTTTCATGTGATAAAAGCATTTTTGACATATGAACTTTTTTTATTATAACAAATGACAGGAAGAACAAGTCATGCGCCTGATGGTAACACGCCTGTCCATAACAGTTGCAGTGCCACGCATGGCTTTAAATCGCAAAGACCTGAGACATAAGTTGACAAGTCCCTTGTGCCTGTAATTTCACCGGCACCCTTACCCTTTCAAATCGGAACGCAGAAATGCTCACATTACAGCTTGGAGGCAGAAATAGGTAAGGCAGTACTTCCCTGAGCTCTACTGCTACCGAAAGTACAACTAATAATCATAACTATATCTTAATTTTTTATTGAATTGATATTCAATTATTTTTTGTGAAATTACTCCACTACTTTATTATAATTATTAATACAAAGATCCGAACACTCTAAAAAAATTTCGGCTTCGATCCGGCTGGATTCGAACCCACGTCTTCTAGCTTACCGTGCCAGACGCTATACCAATTACGCCACGGAACGAACCAGCGGACCTAGACGAATTTTTTTATATGCTTGCGTCGTGTCTTTGTATTTGATTTTTCAACGACTTTTTAGTCGTAGCGCCATCTATGAGAAATCTATTAAAGTTTTGTCACCCAGTTAGTACCTTTACAGCTACCAATCTTGGCGAGAGATGTCGCTATTCGCTGTATTTTAAATTTATATTGAATTGATGTTCAATTATTTTTTATTAACTAGTTTGTTATAATTATTAATACAAAGATCGAACACTCAGAAAAAATTTCTTCGATCCGGCCGGATTCGAACCGACGTCTTCTAGCTTACCGTGCCAGACGCTATACCAACTAAGCCACGGAACGAACCAGCGGACCTCACATCATTATGTGATTTTACCAAGGCATAGGGATTTTAGTTACTAGCAAGGTGTTGTATAGTCAAAGCAAAACTAGAAAGTGGAAGTGACATTTCTGCGAGTACGTAAAAGTAAAATATTGCTTTAAAAATCCCTTTATCGGGTACGGGTTTTCACAATATGAGGCATTAGTCTGTCACGCTAGTTCAATGCGGTTTGGTGACTTCACCTGTTTTTCAAAGGTTGTGAAACTTCTTCGATGTGCAGGTTTCATTACCTTCTCAGATTTGTATTCCTATTAAAAATTAAAGTTACAATCAGTTCTTCCACTTGGGTACCACACTGCCTTTGACTCCTCACCTTCCTTATTGAACATAAATATCATTATTTAATGTAATAAAGCACTTTTTATTACAAAACCAGCAAATGGTCGGTAATGAGCCAAAACACTAGTTATAAATTTGGTACTAGTCTGTGCCGGCTTACACTTGCAAACTCAAACTGAAATCCATTTCAAATGACAAACGTAACTATAATCGTGCGTTGCTACACTAGCATCTAATGTTGGGGCCAGGAAGATGGCGATGAGCAGTAAGGATGTGAAATGATTTTATTTTATTAGCTGATAATTACAAAAACACTGTCAGCAATTTATTTATTTATTAACATAAAAACTCGCGGACTCTGTAATCTTTATGTTAAATATTAGTTGTTTTCTCAGCATTTTTTTATTTAATGATCAATTAACGCATAATTTCCATGTATGTTGTTTAAGTAAGTGATTGGTTTATTGAGAGTTAGAGCTCGAAGTACATATTGCTATTTAAAACTGTGAATGTCACTGTAACTGTTGGACGGACAGACGTGTCGTTTACCACCAGGCGCACGGCTTGTTTGTCCTTTCATTTTGTATTATAAAAAAGTTCTGTGGTACTCATATTGAACCAATCGTCAAGATTTTATAGTCATGTGACTTTCCTTCAGTATGTATGTAAATTTGGTTTATTTGCCTTGTAGTTCCTGATTAGGCATGTCATAGATATTCATAGCACCCTGTAGATAATAATATTTAGGCTATGAATGTTTAAAACCTGCGTAAAATCCAGGTTGCTAATGCAATAGTTGACTATAAATAATAGACAAATACTATATTTATCACCTTACATGTGGCTTTTTCATTCCCCGTCACGAAAATACTACCTTTATGTAATCCTGTCTACTTAACGCTAGTTTCCTGGTTGCACACCAGCGTGCAACAGCGCGTAAAACGTACTAGTTTGCAAATGAAGGCGGCACCAAAAGCTGTCGCTTCTTTGTTCTGAAAACGCGTGCTTGTTGTAAATAAAACATTTATTATTGAAATGGAATTACCAAATTACGAATTCAATCACAAACTCAAATGCTATCTATATTCCATAGGTAAGAAAATTACACTTGAAATCGTCGTATTGATTAAACTCGACTACTTTCTAGATGGTCCTAAATGTTGCTCTTTTTAAATAAACATTTGTACACATAGGTACTTCAAATATGATTGTTCAATATAATGAGAAAGATCTAAACGGATCATTACCATTTGTCATTCAAAACATATATTACCTCCATCATTATCGTCAACCATAAATTAGCCAAAAAGTATAAATTCCACTGCTGGTCACGCGTTTTCTCGAAGGGTTATTTTTATAATATCAAGTGACGGGACGAACAAGTCATGTACCTGATGGTAAGCTACGCGCTTGTCCACAACAGTTGCAGTCCTACTCAGAGCCTTAAATCGCAAAGTTCTGAGGGACACCGCTACTGCGCCCGTCACTCTGAGACATAAGTTAATAAGTCACTCTCAATAAGGCACTCACAACTTGCTTTTTAATTAATTGTAGATATATGTCGTTTATTGTGTATATTTATTTGATTTCATTCCTTTTTGTTATATTGTATGTTTTGTTTTGAGTTTTTTCTTTTGTCATCTTTCTTTCTTTAGCTATTTGTTGTTTCATACTATTGTGTGTGCTTGTGGTAAGTCAATAAACGTATTCTATCTATCTATCTAAGTCCCGTGTGCCTGTAATTTTACCAGCACCCTTACCCTTCAAAATGAAATACAGCAATGCTGCCACTACTACTGCTTGGCGGCAGAAACAGGTGAGATGGCAGACTGCTACTTAATGCTGGATTTAATTTGGGTTGGGGTCTTCCAACAGATGTGAACCTCATGTACGCATGTATCGGAAATATAAAAGGTATTATTGCTATGCTCGGCGTTTCTCTGAACGATAAGATTATGATGATAATGAGGAAACCAAAATTGTCGACATAGCTGGTAGAATAAGCAAGCTGAATTTGCAGCGGGCTGGCCATATCTATCGACGAATTGATAACCGATGTGAGAAATAGGTTCTTGTGTAGAGATCAAGGCTCGGTAAATAAAGTCAAGGACGCCCTCTGTCCAGATGGAGTGACGATCTCCGAAAGGCTGTTGACAGCAGATGGATGCGACGCACGAAGAAGCGGGCGATATGACGTACATTGGGAAATACCTATGTTTAGCAGTGGACTATATTCCACCATACGGCTTGGAACCGTCGCGCGTCAACCTATCAATTGGGAACAGCCTCCGTGGCCGAACGGTTACTATGCTGGACTGCCAGCCAGAGGTCCCTGGTTCGATTCACGGGCTGGGAGAAATATTTGTATTTCGTACGTTTATTTCTCTCGTGAGTTTGGGTGTAATTTGTGGTTGTCTATGGCACTCGCGATACAGAGTTTCCCTAGTGCGGGGTTATGAGTGTGTGCCTTATTTATTTTATGAATTGAAGTAACTATTCTCCTGCCTTGTATAACACTTACACAATTATGAATAATAATTTTAAAACATGGACCCGGATAAAAACGTGAGTCTAACGACGCCGTATTGTTACCTTATGTATTACAACGTCCATAACCCGAAATATCGAGTAATTGGTATGCATTTAGCATCGGAAAACTTTTTGCCAACAACACAATCGCACTAACGGCGTACTAGAACTGAATGCATCAAAAGCTTTTGTGATATATCGATACTTGGAAACAGTGACCCAGATTTGGGTATTGTTTTGCCTGATCGATGTATTGGTTGATTCAAAATTTAGAATGGCAAACTTTGACTACATGGAAAATATTGTTCAGCTATAAGCTCAGAGATACTACTCTTTGTTCCTGGCACAACCGATAGTCGGAGATCTAAAAACTGGCAGCCACTTCTGTCTAGAATAACCTCAATTATCCACAGGAGGAAGGCAAACGATACTTCAGGTTATGTTGATGCCTAAAGACTAAAAGCAGAATTTACTGTATACCAACTTCGGTTATTCGATACTTCAATTAAATAGAATAATAATGTAAAAAAAACTTGTACCCAGGTCAGTATCGGAAGAAACAAATCGATCAATGGAATCGAGTCAATTATTATTTTTGCTTTAAAGCGTTAAATGCTTTCAATAAATATTAAAATCCATTGTGGATTATTTGGAATTCCTGAACAATTTCAGTGGGACCTGAACTTTTGAACTTTTGTACAGAGTACTAAAAAACCGACCTCTAAAGTACGTGGAATTACATCTATTTGCCAAGTTTCATTGAATTCGGTTACTGGAAAGCGCGAAAAACTGGTTTCATCCCCTAGTTCGCCACTGTACGGGACTTAACATAGGAGATAACAAAAATTGGTGGTCACTGATTAAAGTATATTGAGAGAAAAACGCCTTCAATTGGAGCATAGCAAAATCAACCATTAAAATAATTGCTTCTTTTAAAATTTAGGCGCTATTTATAAAAATAAGTCATCAAATCATGCGTGAACAGCCACCCCTAGAAGGTGGAATATTTTCTTCAAAATCCATGGGACTACTACAGAGGTGTACTAAAAAAAGAAATAAAAAATAAAAAAGAATCATCAAAAACAAATTGCATTATCGCCTTGAGGCGACGTATTTCAACGCGAGCCTAGATTTTCGGAGGTAAGATGTAGGGAGCGCCCCTCGCGTTCAACAATCAACACGATGTAAATTAAAATGAATAAAATAAGAACAGGCGAAGAAGATTTGACACAGAACGGACGTCGCCAAGCACCCGATGGCAACTGACGGGGCTGCGGACTGCGTGACGTTAAGCCGCTGGGTAATTTGCAAATTTTGGGATAAATGCGAATTTAATAACTAAAAGACCTTCAGTTGAAAATCAAAATTTAGAGTCTCTATATAAAAATGATGTACAAAGTTAGATATTTATTCTTAAATAATTCGTTTTATACTTTTAACTTAGGCCTGTTTTCAGGATTTTATCAGATCGGATTAAGTACATCCTATCGTGTAACACATTCTTTAGATAATATCCTTAGGTATATCATGTATTATTTGTCAGATGGTTATTTAAATAAATACCGATGAATCCATTTCATCTAGCAAAACAATTTTTCCAGCTTCTCCTCCAGTGACTTGCCTTAAGCGGCATCTTATCACTATAAATGAAACACATTTTTGTCAGTGTTTATGTGATATCTCATTTACAATCACAATAATGATATATATACTGTCTATATTCCAAAAGAGACTTCAAAATTGAATTTTAAAAAGTATTATACCAGCTCTAGTTGGTTACATCTTGCATTGTTCATGTCACTGGTACAAATTTCAAATTTCATTGTTATGTGACGTAGTGAGGAATACCGTGATTCGTGAATGATATTGTTTCAATGAGAATATTCTTTGAAAAGCTACATAGTAAGCAATAAGAAGAATAGGATGCTTTATATGAAAAGGTTAATCAATGCAAGTGAAGTAAGAGAGGCTGATGAATTCCAAATTTCAGCATAATGGAGTACAGCTTTAAATAAGTTGAATCATAAAAGCATACACAAATTAATATTGCAAGTAAAATGGAAGCTAGTAAAAAGACCAAAATTCAAATTATAAAGAATCATCAGAAAGATTGCTTTTAAAAATGTTTTGCGCAAAAAATATTGAACGGCCGTTCGCCACGAAAGGCGTATTGACGGAGTCCATTACATGATTGAAATGTTTTGTGGGATCCAATGGTGGTTACGTGATTGAAGTCAGATTAATACCGGAGTGATTGCGAGCTAAAATATTGACGATAGTGCGAAGTATGATACGTAGGAAGCAACCGGTGAATTCTATTGAGTTGGCAGTAATGGCGTATGGCCCGTATACTAAGATCCCCGTGACTTGCCTAAAGCATTTATTTCCGACTTACATTACTTAACTAGGATCAGGTATTGAAAGGAAAATGGCTTCTTTTTCTACTTATTATTATATTACGTGCCTTCTACATGGAGTTTTCTACTTCTTCATTGGAAGATAGGTATTTCTATATTTACATTAAAAGTCTTGGTGCAATTTGTGTCATACATTGTTTGAAGAGGAAACTTCTGTTGATATTTGTAAGTATTTTATTACATTACCTATGCATGGATAACAGCAAATTCGCCATACATTTAGACTACGATGCTTGCAAAAATTTAACAAAGGTCCCTAAATATTCAATGTTACTTTTATGCGATCCCGCGAATAATAAATTGAAATTAAATATTATATAAATAATAGCAATAATAATAATAATAATAATTTATTGTTTCCATAAGTAAGGTACATGTTACAATAGTTTAGTTATATAATGGGCCCAGTAAGGCATGGCAATTGAAAAGTACGTAATACAAAAAATTAACATTAATTTTTAACTACAATAATTACGAAAAATTTTAAGTTGACCAACATTTACACAAATTATAAAATTAGTATTACATTTAAATAATAACATTATTATATTACATTCTAAGATTAACACTTTTAATTGAATTCCTGTGATAGATGAGTATAAACAATAATTGAAATGTGGTTTATAAGTAGTTATGAAGATCGTGAATATTAAACTTATTTCATTGATACAAATTCTTCCGGCACGTGTTACATTGGCTCCTACACCAGGCATAGCCTGTCCCGTAGGTAACCTACACAAAGGGTAGGTCACCAAAATAGAAAGCGTAGACCCTTTAATGTTATTCCTATTCATTTGCCCAAGTATAATGTATTATCACAAAAATATTAATTTAGGTGTATCTGACAAACAAACACAATAATGTAAAGTAAATAATTATTTGTACGAATAATAAAATATATTGTGCGAGCGTGTGTGTGTGTGTGTGTGTGTGTGTGTGTGTGTGTGTGTGTGTGTG
>NW_020654422.1:21269443-21303517 GCF_003589595.1 Hyposmocoma kahamanoa
GTGTGTGTGCGTGTGTGTGTTTCAGATATGAACTCTCAGCATTTCCTTATTAACCTCGTAGTGTATCGTATTGAGCCACTTCTGCAGTTTCTGTTTCACTTCCCAAGCTGAACACCCCTTTAAGGATACTATGGCACTAATCCTATTGTAAACAAAAAGGACGAAGAAAAGAAATGAATCTATATGCAAAGGCAGCTCTTCTTGGGAGCACTGGGATTCTAAATTTACGTTTTTGAAGCATAGATTAATAGTTAGGAGAACTTCTGAGACGTGCGTGTTCGCTCAACACCTATAATTGAATATCAATATAAATTGATATTCAATTATTTTTATGTGAAATTACTCCACTTGTTTGTTATAATTATATATTCGGCCGGATCCAAGGATTTTTTATGAGTGTTCGATCTTTGTATTAATAATTCAGTAAAACATTAAATACAATTAATAGCGACATCTCTAGCCGGGGCTGGTAGCTGTAAAGGTATCTAACTGGGTGACGAAATATCATAGATTTCTCATAGATGGCTAAAAAGTCGTTGAAAAACCAAATACATTCCTCATTTTGTTATTGAGTGTTCCATTACTTTTTAACTGACTTCAAAAGAAGGAGGTTCTCAAGTCACCAGTACATTTTTTTTGTGTGTGTTACGCAATTACTCCGCCGTTTGCAAACAGAATTCGACAGTGCTATTTATGTTGAAAAGGGGTACCATGATAGTGGTCTCATTCAAATTTGAAGAAAATATTCCACCCCTAAGGGTGGCAAATTAGGATGAATCTGGTTTATTGGATGTCACCCACTTTCCGTTAAACTATTCCTATAAAACTTAACAAATATATGTAATACCACGAACTTTTAAAGCCGCTACTTTTTTATAACAAATGGTATTAATAATAAATTTATACAATAATAAACTCTTATATTCAGTTCAGCTGGTGGAGGTGCATAAATATGTTTTTATATAATACTAAGTGTCGGGACGAACAAGTCCTGGGCCTGATGGTAAGCGACACGCCTGTCCATAACAGTTGCAGTGCCACTCAGAGCCTTAAAACGCAAAGATTTTAGGGGCACTGGCACTGCGCCCGTCACCCTTAAACATAAGTTGACAAGTCACCAAATCATTTTGCTGATTCAAAGTTCTTTGTTATTTTTATCACTATAGTCAATAGTTTATTAAAAACAGACAGAAAAGTGACAGTGGATTGCCACTAAAGAGATACTATCGGGTTTCTTTATTAAATTTAAAATTTAGTATTATAGGTCATTCACACTTTGTTTTATAAGCAATCTAAGCTGTCAGTATTCATTTCAATTGTTGTTAGAAAATGAAGGGCGTAGATTGGATAAAGACGCCGCAACCGCTTGTCCAATTTATCTTAGCCAACTTGTCCAACTAGATGTGTCTTCGCGAGAACAAACCGAAGATACAGGCAAGCTGATCTCAGATGGTGCCACCATTGCTGGTGATAGTCATCACTTGCCATTAATGTTACACTTTGAAGTGTTAAACATTTCCTTCTATGGAAGTATCCTCTAGGGAAGCACTGCCACCTTACCTGTTTCTGCCGCCAAGCAGTAGTGTGAAGGTACGGGTGCTGGTAAATTTACAGGCACAGGCACTTACTACCAAGTGGGCAACAAGAAGAAGAAGCTACTAACTGGCAGCTACAACAGCGAGCAGCGCCTCATTGTGACATCGATGCTGACGATTCGCTGTTTATTTGTCTCCGGGGTTCAGAACTTTCTTTAAGAGGAGCCGTGAGTGTTCGCTTGTGAAAGGGTTTGTCCAGGAAAGTACTGCTACCATATCGATTTCTGCCGACAAGCAATGTAAGCATTACTGCGTAACGGTTTTAAATTGTATAGAATTGTATAGAAACCTAGTCCGCACACGCTAAGTGAGGCAAATTGAAGCGCGCCAAAAGGGCCTACACGAGCGGGCGGGCCTTCAGTGCTCAAGGTCAACTTGCAACGCGAACAGCTCCAGAATTTTAGCTAAAAATGACGAAATGTGCGGTAAGTGAGTGTAAAAATCGTCAGACAAACATAAAATAGATACTAACATCACATTCTACAAGGAAGTAACGCGTTGCAACTTGTATTTTTATATAAATATTCACTAAAACCGAAAATTAACCTACTACTGAAACTAGCCTACATGAATTCGATTTTTGCCTCACTTGTGACAGTTCGTTTGACATGAAACTATCATTCTATGCGTTATTATTCTAAGGCAGTGTAACCCTGCAACTTATTATAAGTATACATGTTCCTTATCAGGAAAAATACTTGTACCGAATTAGTACGGAGCTTGACACTTTATTCCCAGAAAAAAATTAACCAGTCCCAATTTTTTTTGCGAGATGTAAGCTTGAAATAAAGAGCTTAGCAGAATAATAAAATAAAATTTATTTTGACCTACATTTTTTAAATTGATTGAAAACAAAATTGTGGTAGACATGTTTAAATAATTATCAGCAACACAGCAATACTAAAAACGTCCAAAAAGCAGCAACACTTAAAGGCTAATATAATAAAACTTGATTACTCATTGACTTGCAATTATATGGACGTCGGGTCCGCGCTAAAAAGTGTCCGAACTTATAGGGCGTTAAAATCGTATACAGAGCGTCATTCACGCTTTAGTCTTCGTTTGTTCGACTGACAGCGAAGCAAGCAAAATTAGACAGTACTGCGATGACATTACAATTTAAATTCAACGTTTTAGCTTTTTCATATTCCTTTACATGTTACTACGTTTAAATAGATTGACTTGGGACATTTTTTTTCGTGGTTTTTGTATTAGACCAGTCGTCCATTTATTTGTAAGTCAATGTGATTACTACAATTTGTATTGTCACCATATAAACATTCACATCTGATCTATCAATGTAATTTTCGTGGCATTAGCCACTAGCCTATTAGCAGAAAAATTACATAAAAATCCGTTCAGTTCCGTGGGACTCCATTCTGTTTTACTTCACGTAGTATTAAATTGCAGGTAAAAATGTTATTAATTCAAAATTTCTTGCTTTTGAGAGCTGTTTACACAAAACCAGCTGATAGCTTGGTTAAATTTTGCATTTACTCGTATTTTAGGACCACTAACGGAATAACTCTTTTATCGATAACACCTGGTCATAGAGAAATTTCAGGTATTTATGCGTGATGGAGCAACGACATCAGGAGGCATTATGCAAAGCTCTCGGACCGGAACCAATTTCCGTTTCCTAAAATGACGTCAATCTAACGCCAAGTCTTAATTGCTAGTTCACGTCGTTATATAATAGCAGGGGTATCAATTCGCACAAATTAACTTTAGTACATATTTAAAACTGTAGATCGACACTTGGATAAAATAAGTATATAAAGTATTGCACCTTACAAATTTAAGGTCATAATACGTAACGTCATACTAAATAACAAATATAAAATACGAAAAAGAAATGCAAAACTATTCAAACAACATTTCAGGAATGCTCAATCAAAATTCATTAACGATTTTGTAAATTGGTGAAAACTGTTGTTGACAACCATTGACTTACAATTATATGGACGTCGGGTCCGCGCTAAAAAGTATCCGAACTTATAGGGCGTTAAAATCTTATACAGAGCGTCATTCACGCTCTAGTCTTCGTTTGTTCGACTGACAGCGAAGCAAGCAAAATTATACAGTACTGCGATGACATTACAATTGAAATTCAACGTTTTAGCTTTTTCACATTCCTTGACATGTCACTACGTTTAAATAGGTTGACTTGGGAAATTTTTTTGTGGTTTTTGTATTAGACCCGTCGTCCATTTATTTGTAAGTCAATGTTGACAACATAACAAATTGAAGGTTTCTCAAATGTTTTTGATTTGTTAGTTTGCATTAAATTAAATAGATAATATTTCTTTGAATTTATTCTCGAAACTAAGTAACGCTTAACACTGACTTTTTCTTTAACATACTAAAATTACAGACTCGTCTTCTTTGCGATTTTATTACATGTTTTGAATATAATAAATACCAACACCTGAACAAGACCTAATTGCTGCCATTGCGAATATATTACAATTTACTTGCTCTATTAATCAACGTTAAGAATCAAAATAAGCGTCCGAATAAGCGAAGTTACGAGTACGACATTTCTTTGTACGAGATTGGGTTTCTGTTCTAGTATAATATAACTGCCTTCGAACGGTTACCATGCCGAACTGCCATGCAGAGGTCCTGGGTTCGATTCCCAGGCCGGGAGAAATATTTGTATGGCCTACATTTATTTCTCTCGTGACATTGGGTGTAATTTATGTTTGTCTATGTGTGTGTCCATGGCACCCGCGACACAGGGTTTCCCTAGTGCGGGGCTAGATGTTGAGTGTGTGCGTTATTATTATATTTTATTATCTGTGACAATAGTTTAATGATTCATATAACGAACTTGTGGCGGTTGTTGGCACGGACTACTTACGTTACGAAATAAGTGCATGTTTATGTAATTATTATTTGTTTACACAATCTTATTTCAGTTTTATATTTTTATCTTTCCAATTTTTTGTAATTTTAGTTTTAACAATTTTAATTTTGTATTTTGATAATTTTAATAATAATTACAAATTTTTTTAGCTACTGTATTTTATTATTTTGATTTTTTGTTTTATTCTTGGTTTTAGATTTTTTTACGTGTTTCAATTGTATATTTTAATTTTATTATCGTGTTTTATTGCGTAAATATGGGGCTACATTCCTGAAATAAAAATTATTATTATTAATAATAATATTCGTTGAGTGAAAGAAAACTTTCACAGATTATTCATAGGTGGAGCTGTGGTAAATAAGCCGTTAAAACCAAAAACGAAAGATCTGTGAAATCTCAACTGTTGCCCTGGATTGACAAAACAGACACAGGTTCGAGTTCTGTCAGATCGAAGAAATTTTTCTTCGTGCCGGATCTTTGCCATTAATAAATAACATGGACATATAATTGAGAAGGACTCTTAAGGCGATTCTCACACTGTCCAGCACCACGCAGCAGGACTACGCGAGACGCATTGCCAGTGGTTGTAAGGCGCGTGTGTTTTATACAAACTGAGATACTTCGGTACAACCATTGACTTACAATTATATTAAAGTGTCCGAACTTATAGGGCGTTAAAATCGTGTACAGAGCGTCATTCACGCTTTAGTCTTCGTTTGTTTCTTCTGACAGCGAAGCAAGCAAAATTAGACAGTACTGCGATGACATAACAATTTAAATTCAACGTTTTAGCTTTTTCATATTCCTTTGAATCAGTCACTACGTTTAAACAGGTTGACTTGGGACATTTTTTTCATGGTTTTTGTATTAGACCCGTCGTCCATTCATTTGTAAGTCAGTGGGTACAACGCTAAAAAACGCGGCATTGTTATAATGGCCTAATCTTACAGATCGTAACTCTGAAAAAATCAAAATCCAGTCTTATACCAAAATGATGCTGATCATTAGCCTGAAAGTAGTTTATATCATACCAATTTTATATGAAATATAAGAAGTCAATTTTTTCCTTGTAATCTTCTTCTTCTTCCTATCCTTATCCCACGCTAGGTGGGGTCGGCACAACATGTATTTTTCTTCCACTCTCTCCTATCGGCCGTCATTTTTATACTCACACCTTTTTATCCATGTCATCTTTCACACTATCCATTCATCTTTTCTTTGGACTTCCTTTCCCCTTATATCCCTCCGTCCAGTTTTTTTCCTTGTAACATTATTCAAATATTGATCTTGAGCTAAAATAATTTTCTGAACATTGAGAAGTTGGCTAGAAATACATGGCATAGAGTGTTATAAGCTAATTCATAAATTAACGCTTTCTATATGGCTAGAAGGCGTTAATCCTAAACAAAACAAAAGAATAGCGGCACTATCCATAAAAATCTTTGCAATAAGCGTCGTTACATAAATGGGAACATTTTTAAACTAAAATTGAAAATATGAAAGAATTTTGTGAACAATAACGAATGTTTCTGTTCTCATCTATCATTTAATTTAACCGATACGCGGTTTTACTTTTTAATAACATATCTGATTTTGCTGTACGACTCAAAAGCTTTACACTTTTGTAGTTTTTTTTTAATTTTCAACATAAACATAAATAGAAGTGCGATTGACATTAATAGCTTTGATAAGAGACGACGTCGTGTAAAATATAAATTTGTTTTTTAGAACCAATTTTGCGTCCCATTTTTGGGCACGAGTCTTCTCTCAGGAGAGAGTTTAGACGACTGTCCTATGCACTATTTTCCAGATAGATACCAGAGCTGTAGGCACGCTCACTTCCCACTGCACAGCTAGCGGTTGCCACCGCTAAGCCGTCGACTCTGAAGTCCACTACCAAATCTCGTCTTCGATGGCGGAGCTGTAAGGCACGCTCACTTGCCGACGCCGAAAAACGACGTCTCTCTAGTTCCCAATAACCTAAGCGGCTGGAGGGACCGGAGGACATCTAGCTTATCCACTACTAGCTCTCCGGGCTAGTGCCGGAGATGCTAGTCGCAGTGTCCTGCGGCAATATCCGGACATAGCTTCCAACTTAAAGGGCAACACACGTGTCCCGCGCGTTTCCTCGCTTCAGGCCCTCAACTAGATCGCTACTAAAACGTGATGCAGGTATCACGAGACAGACGGACGCTTCGGTCACATGCGACCGGGGCAGACAAACATGTCCATTTCTGCAGCTCAGGGTCCACCAGACGCCCGTGAGCCCGTAGTCTCTCCGGAAAACCCTATCTCTCGAATCGGTATATAGATAGATCGGACCAGTAGCAGGGGAACTCTTTATGAAAGAAGAAAGTAAGTATTCCTACTCATCTCAGCTCCAAAGAACTACTGCCACCTTTTTCAGAAGCTAAGGGTGCTGGTAAAATGACAGGCACATGGGACTTGTCGTCTTATATCTCAGGGTGACGGGCGCAGTGGCAAAGCCCCTTGGATCTTGAGTGGTACCGCAACTGTTACGGACAGGCGTGTCGCTTACCACCAGATACTCGACTTGGTCGTCCCGTCACTTGATATCATAAAAAAAGAAAGAGTATAATAATATTTGTGTAAAGTAAATGTTTCACGATAGTTTTAAACCTCGAGAATATTTTTTTTATAGAATATTATAGCAACGTTAATACGAGTACATAGTGCCTTTGAAATGAACTTGTGGCTTTGTGGAGACTAAACCAATTTACTTTTGTTCTTTGTCTCTAGGTTATGTTTATCACTATGAGAGCTCTGTGTTATTTGGCTGTACAGTTATGTCAGAAGTTCTCTACTAAAGGTATCATCTAGCTTACCTGTAAACAAGCAAGCTAAACACCGTCTGCAATAACAGACGGCCCAATAAGCCGATATCATTCGGATCAGATGTTTGTGCAACCAGCCTGTCCAAACATGCAATCTTGTATATAGTTTAATAACTATTATATATTGTAGAATAACTGATATTACCTGTGATACCACCTACTCTCAAATACAGCCTATATAGTTATTGTATCCACCAGTTGTACTCAATCATTGTTTTTACGTGTAATAATAATACTTCATTAACTCATTAATTCGGTTGTGCATTAAATAATTAATAATTCATTAGTTTACTCATGAATGTTCGTTCATGAATTCATTCATGTAACTGCCTCCGTGGCCAAATGGTTACCATGACGCGGACTGCCCCGCAGAGGTCCCAGGTTCGATTCCCGGGCCGGGAGAAATATTTGTAGGCCTACATTTATTTCTCTCGTGAGTTTGAGTGTAATTTGTGGTTGTCTATGTGTGTGTCCATGGCGACACAGGGTTTTCCTAGTACGGGGCTATGTTGAGTGTGTGCGTTACTATTATTATGTACGAAAGCATGAGATTAGTGAAGATTCAGTGGCCTTAAACAGTAAACTTTATTGATGGATCTAAAAATACTGTCATTCCCGTCGCTTTCTCTTAGTTCCAAGGCCTAAGAGAATATTAAAATCTGTCAAGTTAATTTAGTTCAACAATTGGGAGTCGTTGAATCTGACAATTAAAAGCGTTATTAAATTCTCTGCCACTAACTGGTGATAAAACAAATTAGTCCTTCTTTAAAATACAGGGTGTAATCGTTGAGTGTGTCTAGGCGATTATTCCATAAATATAAGAGATATCAAAAAGCTTTAAACTGATATCGAAAGTACGTTACCTAAGGAATAAATCGCCATCAATAACTTTTTAAAACTAAAACTAGAAATATCCAACATTTTAACATTAAACTTACCCATACATTCAATATGACAATCGTTAGGAGAGATTTAGTTTTTCTACTGTAAAAGGTAACAATAAGGTAACAGATGACAAAACTGATACAAATAAAGTAATAAAACTGTCTTTTAATTGAATAAACTTACAATGGCATACTCAATTATTTAGTGAAGTGCGAGTTGTTCATTAAAATGAATAAAATTGATTGATGATGAAAATGATTTTTATTAGTGCTGATCGACTCAATTAGGTACATGGGACGAAAAGACTGGACAGCAGAAGTGGTCAAAAATATTACATTAAAAAACCCCTAAAGCTAGCAGTATAACGACATAAATTCGACCCAAATTGAGCTAATAAATCTAAGGAGACTGTCGTACATACAATGAATTTGAATTAAATTCCGAAATAACGCGCCTGGTTACCGTCACGTGTTAGATTTCATGACAGCTGTGGGTTTTTTTTAACCTTTTTTAAGTTGTTAAGGACAATATGTCGTCTTGTCCTATTCTTTGAAGACAAGGTCATTGGCTTATTATCGGCTACCTAAAACTATACTTGTTTTTGAATGTGATTATTTTTTGAAATCTGAATTGGCGTATTTTGTTTTATTTTCAAACAAACTGACTCTGGTAGCAGTAACCATGGGACCTGTAAAAAGTCTAAAAGGTTGGTTTGTTTAGGAAATGAAACTTTTTCCGGAATTTAAATCGCGTATATTTGTTTTTTCAAACAAACCAACGTTTTGAGCCCTTTACAGGTAAAGGGCCCGACGTTTGACCACCATGATGTTGAATTAGGTATTTTTGTGAAATTACTCCACAAGTTTGTTATAATTATTTACAATTAGAAAAAAGTCCTTCGATATTGCTGGATTCGAACCAGCGCCTTACAGCAAAACGTGTTAGGCACTATGCCAATTAAGCAACGGAACAAACTAACGATCCTCACAAATTTTTCTATGTATTTGTTGCAAATCTTAGGTATTGTTTTTTTTTTTAATTAGTGTCAAGTTTTTTTTAGTTTAACGGCCTTGTGTGCGTGCTATTAAGAATATTTTACTCATTATTCCAAGTTATTGTTATTTTTATTTAACATAATGTTATCTCTCGTATCTACTTTTCCATAAACAGTATTTCATAATATAATATATTCGATACAATAAATCAAATTATATATTGTACGGGCAACGGCACATCAGACTACACATTTTTGTTCGAAAATCGCCTCCATTGCAACGGAACAAGATACGTCAATGTGTAGCTTGATGTGCTGGCGTGTGTACATAATAACTGAAAACACACAAATTCAAATAAGGTAAACCGATACGGTTTTTGTCATCACTACTCGTGACGTCAGACTGACGACTAGCGCTTATGTTTTTTTGACATGAGCTGGTTTATTAAATTATTAAATTTTAATTAAAAAAAATACATATTAAAAAGAATTAAAAAATAGATGTGTTATAATAATTATGTGTTTCAGTCTTATAAAATATACGTGAAAGAAAGTAGCTATTGTCAGTTACAGATTACTATTCTACAATCAACCAGCAACATGTCGTGTGTGGAATTACGTCTATTTGCCAAGTTTTGTTTTGAAATCGGTTAGGCAAAGTGCGCGAAACCGGATTCAACCCCTATTTTCTTCAAATTTATATGGGTCCCTGAGGTAGCTAGCCCTCTTTCCAAAAAAAAAGAATCATCAAAATCGGTTCTCAAATCCCATACAAAAAAAATACAGTCGAATAAAGAACCTCCGTTGTTTTTTGAAGTCGGTTAAATATAAGGATAATGCTACCCTCATTATGAACCTATGAATATTATTATTCCACTGTATATCCGTGTAGCCAATCAAAGAAGATATGCAAAACACGTTAATCTTCCACCCGCCCAGAGATTAAGGAACAATGGACTATCCACATCTTACAGAAGACATGCTCGACTGGGACAGTGCTGGTTTACATGATTAAAGTCCCAAAATTCATAGCCATACGTCAACGATAGGAAGATATTAAGGAGGCATTTGTCATGAAGCACATGCGACCGATTGTGATAGATCGGCAGCGCTCTACGATGGATGGTGTCCGATATGTTAACGGCTATAATGTTACCTTCACTTTAAGGCTGCATTTCGCTTAGGGCCGGAGCGCGATTTCCAGACGTTTCCGAGGGAAGTTAAAGGCAGTCGCCACATGTGGAGCCACTGTTGCTTTTACAATCCACACTAATATTGTAAGTGCGAAAGTAGCTCTGTCTGTAACGTTTTCACTCCTAAACCCCTGAATTTTGATAAATTTGTGATAGATAGGACCTAGGAGAAGGCCATAAGCTACTTTTTTCAATAAATTAAATCTTAAAGTGGGTGAAATAGGGGATGAAAGTTTATGTGAAGAAAACAATAAAACAATCACTAGTACCAGCTAGTAAGAAAATTTTGACAAATATAATAAAATTGTTTAGTTACGTTACAAAGCGATATTTATTTACATACTATCGTCTTTTTAAGTGACGAAACAAACAAGTCCTGCACCTGATGGTAAGTGACACGCCTATCCATAACAGTTGCAGTGCCACTCAAAGATTTAAATCGCTATGAGTTGAGGGACACGGGCACTGTGCCCGTCACCCTTAGACTTAAGTTGGCAAGTCCCATGTGCCTGTAATATTGCCAGCACCCTTACTTACCCTTCAAAACTGGAATATGGTCAGGCTCAAAGTACCGCTTGGCAACTGAAATATGTAAGGCTGTATTCCCTGGACGAAGTTTTCACAAAGAGCTCTATTGCTACTAAAACATCTACTATTGGGGTCATCAGACACTACGGACCTCCACCTACTCCGCTTCCTTCATTCGCCTTTCCATAAACTCCTGTTTATTTTTGGTACTTCTAACTTGGCCTTTTTTTAAAACATATATCTCATACATTTGAAATATGGCTTTAAACGCATTAACTGTGTGTGCTTGTGCTCATGGAACGCAGTAATTCTCACATTACTGCTTGGCGGCAGAAATAGGTAAGGTAGCAGTATCTACTTCCTAGGACGAACTCGACTGCTTTACAACCACCATCTACGCCTCGGCATTTTTCATGTCAAAGTTCAGGACCATAGCGATACCATGTTTCCAGACGAAACATGTTAACATTTATTTGACAAAACTGAATTGTAAGAATCTTTATGAAAACATTCAAAAGGACAATAGGTGCTTAGACGACCTACGTGGTCGGGTGGCTTGCACACCGATTTTCATGGTGTCGCTGTCTCTGCGATCTACGATCTTGTGTACGCCTTTCGTCTATGGAGCCAGGCTATAGAAAGAAGTTGCAGTGTGTTTAGACATTTCTAAAGCCTTTGACAGGGTCTGGCATGTAAGCCTTTTAAGCAAATTTTCCTCTTATGGGCTTCCTACTGAACTTTGCAATTGGATTTCGGATTTCTTGAGTGAACGTTCGATTCGAGTGGTCTTAGAAGGCTACTCTTCCGAACATCGGGCGATAGATGCTTCATGGAGTTCCTCAGGGTTCCATACTGTCCGCAACTCTCTTTCTGCTGCATATCCATGATATGTTAATTCCAGGAGCCTTTGGGTTTGCTGATGACAGCACAGTTGTGGACAGGTACTTGACCAATGCAAGGGTCAGTGGGGAAGAAATCCAGTCTTGTCGAGAGTCCTTTTTTAGTCGTTTGAATTTGACACTTAAGTTAGTCAATCTTGTCAAATTTGCTACCAAAATGCAGGCGTGTCTATTCTCCACAAAACGAAGTCTCTTTCACCTGACTCCGACTTTTCATTCATTTCCATCATCGGGGGAATACACGTGGCCTGGGATTCCACCCCTATGTTTCGGTTATTCCCAGGATTCGCACGAAGCATTTTGCTTCTATATTTATATGACGACTGGCTTGAGAGTGCAATTACCTAACTGCGGACTTATTCCCCGAACGCTATAACTTGGACCTTTCCAAGGCGATAGTGAATGGGCATTATCTAGGTTTGCATGCTACATCGTTGACCTCATCATCATTTACCATCAGGTGACATGAAAGTGAAATGCGCACTTATTTTTTATAAAAAAAAGACCTGGGGTCGATTCCCGGCCGCGTCAATGTAGACAAACTAACTTTCCATATTGTCTGGGGTCTGGGTGTTTGTGGTACCGTTGTTTCCAATTTTCACAACACAAATACTTTAATTATTAGTAATAACAAAGATCGAACACTTACAAAAAATTCCATCGAACTGGTCGGATTCGAACCAACGTATTCTAGCAAACCGTATCAGATGCTATGCCGACTAAGCCACGGAACCAACCAGCGGACCTTACGAATTTTTCTATGTGCTTGTTGCAGATTTTTGTTTCTGGCTTTTAACGACTTTTTATTCAACAAAAACTTGAAAATTACAAGTATCTTAGTTACTAACTTTGGAATTAGAGCAACGTATGTAATGTTGTCTGATATAAGTGCTGTTATACTCTTGACTTGGTGTTCATTTGCAGTATTTTCCCCTGGCATCCATTTTGTTCCGACTGTCAATGTAGACAGCATTAAATGACACATCTTTAAATTATGTCTACATTTTCTTTTATCTATAAATATAAACTGCAAATCATTTCGTGAGCAGGAATCGCAATGTCTCATCTTCAATGTCCGTGCAAAGTTTATTGGCAGCCATTCAAGTACAATCACAATGAATATTAACGTTGAAAATTTATATTTTCACATTTTACAGTCCAATTGAGCAACCCGAAACCAGGTCAAACTGTCGACGCCTCGGGTTCAATTCTCAATAGATCCAAATTGTGAAACGAACTTATATAACCTGATTTAGGTTTAAATGTTTTAGTCCTTTTGTTATCTTCGTTACGATCCCAGTTTAAGAGTAATTGTTTAGAATATTAAAAGAAGAAGTTGTGGCAGCCTAATAGTTTGACCTACTGCTTCCCAAGCAAGTGGGTTCGAATCCGGGTTCACTGAATTTTTCGTAATTCATGTCAAAAATTTAATTTGAAATGTGAGCATTTCTTTGAAGGAAAACATCGCGATGAAACCTGCACGTCGAAGAAGGTACACAACCCTCGAAAAACGTGGCAAGTCCTCACCCAGACGAGACTCGTTCCTAGCAGTGGGACTTGTGAAGCAGGTCGATGATGATGATTTATGTCCAGAATATTATTATTTATTTTTATTTCCGCCATAGTACCGTGGGAAAATTTTGTTACCAATATTTGACACACTGCAAAAGTATTTTGTACACAAATGTACAAGATCATAAAATACTGTGCGTGAGGTTTTCGTAGTAGACATAGAAATGAGACTCCAGCGATTGTTATAAATTATATTCTAATATCTTTTCACTATAAATCCAAACATAACAAAACCACGTCCTTATCCTAATTTGTATTTCGAAACATCGGGACGATCGGGACGATATTCGTCGGTGTTCTGTAGGAATGGCGAAAGCGCCATTTAGAACAAATTTCAGGCAGAATCTTTTAGTTTTTCACGACTGTTTTAAAATATTTACGTCCTGTTTTAAATTTAATTTTAAAACTTAAACTTAATTAAAACCATAATATAATTTTTAAACAGGACGTAAATACTTAAAAAATTGTCGTTAGTACCTAAAACACTCTTCTCTGAGAAATTTTCCAATATGGCGCTTTCATTCTTTCTACAAAATAACCGATGATAATAAGTAGGTGTGCAAATGCCTATTAAGCTTAATCGTGTTTATTCCCGCTTTGAAATGTTAGTCTATTTATATTTAATAGGCAGTGAACACTAACCCGAAAATTACTACGTTACGAGATAAGCTTTTTATTACACTCTGTATTATAAGTAAACATAAAAATACTATCTTTCACAGTACCGTACGTAAAATCTTATGCATAGATATATCACAGTGATTTTCCCGCCATCCATCACTACAACAGTAGACATTGCCCCCCCAAAGAAAAAAAACCAAGCGAACTCCATAAACGCGCCCTAAAACCACTTTCTCGACCAACTTGGCTAATTCTAACTCCATAGTATCCCGTATTTGTATTCCTTTTTTCCGGAAATCGTAAATTAAGGCTATAAATTCCCCTGGACAAGTTCTGCCCGGACTAATTAAGCTCTGTAAGTACTGTACGTGTATTATTTATTATACTGTTAGTTTATTTAGATGCGAAATCGGTATTAGTTTTGCCATTCATAAAGTCTGCAGATATAGACCCATATTTACGGCTGAAAGACCTGAGGGTCGAACAGTTGGAGTCCCGTCATTTGTAATGAGAGTACCAACTCAACATCTGTTGACCTTCATGAAGAATGAGCTTTGGCCGAAGGGTGTCATGTTCCGACGTTTCTGAGGACGTCTACCGGACACCCACGTTGCGTTACACGTCGCGGTCCATACGTGTAAATAAATAAATAGTGTTATACTGCGTCAAACCATTTATTTACTTTTGACATGCCTACGAAATTCAGTAATTATTGACATGCAACTATAGACAAAAAATGCCATACTTCCTGGACTCTTTTATTTTTTAATTTTAGTGAAGCGACCTGCTCTTTAGCTCCGATATTTATCCAGCCAACAAATTTTGGCACCTGTCTAATAAATTGTAATGAAATAAAACAAATCATAAATGTATTTGTTTATTACAATGAATCATCGGATTCTTCTCCAAATCAATTAGAAATGATCACTAGAATCCTCATTAGCAGGTTTATTATTGTTATGTATGTTAGTATATATCTATAAGGTATGTATATATGGGTCTTTTTGTAACTTGAACATAAGTAAATAAAAGTAAAAATAAATGTTTAAGTAAAAATAAATGAAAAATTTAAAAAGTAACCATATACGATTTACAACTCAGATGTCAATATTATAATTCATGAAGACCAAAACGGTATGTCATCTAAAAATGGAGTTTAAACCATAATTCCCCACGCTGCCTCGCTAGATAAGAAGATACAAATCTCTTTGATCTCCGACGTGGAAGTTTCTTCACTAACTGTACAATATATTATAACAAGAAAACATCATTTCATGAATGCGTCGTATTACAAATCGTCTAAACTCCTCCGACATAGTTCATAATGAAAGCAGCTAACTGTGAACTAAAACTGAATTAGATTCCGCTATAGTGTTGGGAGTTATGCTCAGTTTGTCGATAACTTGATGTTTAATGGTCAGTAGTAGAGCTCCTAGTGAAAGAGCTCTTCCAGGAAGTACTGCCACCATATCTACTTCTGCTGCCAAGCAGTAACGAGAGCATTACTGCGTTCCGGTTTTGAAGAGTGCTGATGAAATTACAAGAACATGGAACATAACCAACTTATATCTCAGGGTGTCGAACGCTGTGGCAGTGCCCCTCAGATCTCTGCGATTTAAAGGTCTGAGTGACACTGTACAACTTTTGTGGTTTTTAGGGGTGTCGCTTACCACCAGGCGCAACTTGATTGTTCCATCACTTGGTATTATAAAAAAATCATAAGTAAAGACCTTCCAAAGGCTTTCTGAAACCGTCTTCAAGACTAAATCAATAAGCTCACGCCTTTGTCCCACGGGAGAGCTAGGAAGAGACCACGAGAGGCCAAATTACTCTATTCAAATACAACTTTCCGGGCTCATATATATCAAGTACCCTTTTCATACAACTTCTTTTATTCTTGTCACTTCTTTTTGAAAACGCCACTGATCTGATCAGAAGGACTTACCCTTCTGGGACGTCATCTTAAAACCCTTCCATCGGCATTGGCATCGTAAATCTGTTTGGTATTTTTTCTTACGTCCACTCGCTCTACATGCCCAAACTACTTCAGCATTCCTTTCTCTATTCTAGTCACCACATCCTCTATTATTGTATTCTTCACTCCATCACTCAACTTTATTCCACAAATTTTCATCAAAGATCTCATTCGGAACTAATTACACTTTCTTCTAAGAACAATTTAATTATTTCTATATAATTCTACATTCAATTTATCCAGTGCGCTCCTTACAAAACTTACTTTGATCCTATTTTGAATACTAACTTATTTATATCTACAAAACTTTTTAGTACATAATCTAGAATTGAACCCGTGGTTGTAATTTGTCGATTTCTATTACACACATTGTCACATAAGACAGTCTTATTGTAAAATAAGCTCATGGTTTCCTTATTTATTTGTTAGAAAACACGGGAATTAATACTTTATTTCCTTTTAATAGTTAAATAGTCTTCAGAATGCGTTTTTACAATACTTTGGACATTTTAGCACTTTGGTTTCTTTGACAATGTGTAACTAACTGGTCATTAAGACATTGGTCATTTTGCAATTTTGTTTTGTTTGTCATTTTTGCTCTTTGGCCATTGGTCCCCGAATTTTCATTGAAATATTTCTAACAACGCCAAATGAAATGTTCTAGAAATTAATATTCTAATGGTAAGTAGTATCACAGTTTATTTTTAATTGTATTTTATATTTCCATCAAAATATTACTGTATTTAAGAAATACTATACACACACACATAATAGAATAAGTAAAGATAAATTACTCGTCCTTCAAATCCGATTGCAAAAGGTTCGTAATTCATTTATGAGACAAGGAAATAATTATATATTTCAATAAAATGTCGACCGAAATTTCATTTTTGCCATTTTATAACTTTAAGGTCTGTTAAAAATAAACTGCTATATTGTGTATGCGTGGAGTTAATATTATATATATCGTTTTGTTACCTAATTACCATTTTGTATGAATTGTTTTTTACTTATTTGACAGGTTTTTTTCCCGACTTCAAAAAAGGAGAAGGTTCTCAATTCGACTGTACGTTTTTTTTTTGTATGTATGTTACGCGATAACTCCGGTATTGATGAATCGATTTTCATGATTCTTTTTTGTTGGAAAGAGGGTACCTCCATAGTGGTCCCATTTAATTTTGAATAAAACCATCCACATCTAAAGATGGCTGTTCACGCATGAAGATTCTTTTTTATAAACAGCGCCAAAATTTTACTTAGGAGCAATTATTTTAATGGTTGGTTTTGCTATTCTCCAATTCAAGGTGTTTTTCTCTCAATGTACTTTGAGTAGTGAGAACCGATTTTTATTATCTCCTGTGTCAAGTTCCGTATAGTGGCGAACTAGGGGATGAATCCGGGTTTGCGCACTTTCCGGTAACCGATTTCAATAAAACTTGGCAAATAGGTGTAATTCCACGTACTTTTGAGGTCGGTTTTCTTAGTACTCTGTACTGAGAGTATTTTTGTAATCTCTTGTGTTATTTGACGATTCAATAGTGCTTGTAAAGCTTACTTGAATAAAACCCTATGTCTCCTGGGCATCAGGTACCTGGATAAGCCCTGTCACTCTCTAGTTAGATCCTAGTTATCTTTTCCATCCTTCAATTCCGGTTTCTATTCCACTCCTTCACTGTTCATGCGGGCAGACTTTGGAATGCACCTCCCATTACTGTTCATGGTGGTAAATCCTAAGCATTTTTCACAATTAGAGTTATGGAGCACTATTTATCGACAGCTCCATCCATTTTATAGGCATTATAGTACGAAATGTGCATTCATCTAATATTTATATAGTTTTAATAATTTAATGTTATTGATATTAATTTTTTTATTACATAATTTTTGTTTTGTTGTGGATATAAGCCCGAACGGTATGTAATCATTATCTCTGTAGCCACCAGACTCAAGAAGATGATGAGGATCTCGACGAGCTCGTAAAATTAAAAGTCGATTCAAGTTGCCTATAATACATTGGCAATAAGTAGCTGGTTTATAGGAGTAGTGCTATTAATCGCTAAACAATGGTGGTTTCTTATAGAAGTACAATTCAAAAGTGAATGTCCTTTTTGAGTTCATACAAAAAGTTCGTTGAATAGTGGTAGGGGTGAAATAACTTGTATGTGGTGTTAGTTGATTGGTTCAAAATAGACGCCTACGTTATGTGCCCTTGATGAACGGGTAGTTACTGCTTTGAAAAATTAAATTTTATTACAACAATTCTATTGCGTTCGCAACAGTCTCCTGTATTTAGGTCTGCAGGAAGAAATTTCTGTTAGAAATAAGCAGTACCTTTTGTTTGTATTTTGCATGTTACTAAATGTGTTTCTGTTTGTCAGTACAATCAATGATTAAATACATAAATTTAGAAAAAAATAAAACTTTGTTACTATTATATTTAGTCTATACTCTATAAAGTATAACAAAACTCTATACATGGTAAACAGTTACCTTTAAAGTCTAAATCACTCCACAGTGACCGTCCCGTAGGGATTTGTTACGTAATTTTATTTTATATAGTAAGTATTTAAAGCCGTATACCTCTTTCCAGTTTTCAGCTAAAAACTAGCGCTCAGGCTCTACCCAGTATGTCTAATCTCTTAAGCCATTAATTTGTAATTAATTTTATTTGATTTTTCTTTTGTTCTTTTATTCACCATGTTCACTTAATCTGCTTGTTATGTTCGAAATATAATTTTGTATGTTTCTTTATTTATTTTTAATATCGATATATGATACGACTAACAAGCACTATCAAATCCAAAAAGACGTCGCATATTCAAATGAACGCATAAGTTAAACTTGAGCGTAAGTCAAACATCCGTCGCGCGCGCAGCAAATGATTCATCACGCGAATTTATTGTGATCGTGTTGGCGCAAGGGGACGTATTTGGTAATAATTATTTCGGATCTTGGGCGCCACAAAAATATCGTTGAACCACCGAAGTCGTCAAAAAAATAGCACAATATGGCATACACTTATAGCCCTGTACCGCGGGTGCCATGGGCTCATACAAAGACAACCACAAATTACACCCAAATTCACGAGATAAATAACTCTGTGTGGCAGTTTAGCAAAATAACCGTTCGGTCATAGAGGCTGTTAAAAAATATGCGAGTATTACTATATTACACACTGTCTCAAAGTTGAGCACGAGTCTTTTGTAACGAAAAGGTAGCCATTAGACCTATATGCATGTATAGTTTAGTTTAGTTTATTTCTCTCAACATTACAAATACAATTACATGTTATTTTATAATAATAGTAATAATAATTCATTTGTTGGCTTCAAATAGGGTACGGTACATTATACATGTTGATGGTAAAAATTAAGTCAGCCCTTAAAGCCTTAAAGGCATGCCAAATACAATAATCAAATAATACACTGATAGATTAAGACTAAATGTAAAAACAAATTAAATGTAAAAAAATAATAATTAGACAATAAATTAGTAAATTAAAGTTAATTGATTTAATACGAGATGTCATAATTAAAAAAAAAAAAAAATAATTGTAAAGAAAAATGTAAGCATCAATTAATTAGTCCTTATATTTCATGAATTCGTCAACTGAGTAGAACAATTGATCGTAGAGCCACCTACGCAATTTTCGCAACTAATCAATGAAAGAAGCCTAAAGCGATCTGGTATACTACTCTTCGAAAAGTGATCGTCAATTTATAAAATAATGAAAAATAGTAAGTCATAGTACACATTAGTGCACATATACAAATCAACATAATTAATAAAACTAATAAATAATTGAATTAAACTAACAATGTCAAGTGTCAACAGGAAATGTCAACATGGATTTTTAATAACTCATAAATTTAAATTAAAGGACAATTATACGATGAATGTCAAAATCATTAATAAATATAATAATTTATTTACTAAGTACTTTATTTATTAAGAGTAAAGGGACTTTTCCAATAAAAGCTTCTTCAGTTTGCGCCTGAACGTTGCCTCACAACATTCATTTTTTAGTTCGGCAGGTAGATGCTCGTAGTAGGTCGGTTCTATAACCAGCGGATTTTTTTCGTGGAAAGCGACTAAGTCATTGTATTATTAACATAAATTAGAAGTAAAAATTTTCCTGTTATGTAAGCAGTATGTTTTTTTTTCTCATACCACTATGAGACTACAACCAAACCCCTTTTTTATGCACAGTTAGGGCCCCCATACCCTTAATTCTCGCTTGCATGTGTAACCATACAACTAGCAATCAGTTGAGAAGCGAGACATTTCTATTTATTACGCTTTAATGCAAAATTATTATATATATGGGTGGTTTGTTTTAACTTTGTTTGCGTGTTACGTATTTAGTTCATAATTGTAATGGCGAGGTTAATTGTTGAAATATAATTTTATAAGTATACACATCTGCTATACTTAGAAGAAACTCCATGGCCCAAAAGCCTTTCCTTTGGTAAGGCTCAGACTGGGGAATGTTTAATGAGTTGACAATTAATAATTTCCCAAATTATATATTACAAAATTTTAACAAGCGTATCCGGAGATTACTTTACCGAAAGTATGGACGTTTTCTTTGTTTGGACGTACGTAAAATAGGTACCCATTTCGTCATCATTACATGTAAAACTTGTTTTTTTATTGTTATTTTCTGAACATCTATAAAAGCACAACTACAATATTATTTTTTGAGACAATAATTTGTCTCCAATGCACCAAATTTCAATAAATAAAACGCATATTGGAATATAATCACTTCCGAGAATTACCAGATGTATAAGGGAATGTCCACGTTATTCTTTAGTTTAGCTAAATTAACTTCCACTAATGCGATCACTGAATAACACATAATGGTAATAGTGGATGGCCTATACCCAACGTACGGTCTTTACGACCATTAAAGCAATCTTTTTGTATCACTCGGGTAAGGATACCAGTATTTTTTATCCATGTAACGATCAAAACAATTAGTTGATTTGACCCGAGACGCAGTTACGTGTTAGGGAAGGTGTGTGAAAATCTAATCTTGAAATTTATAAAGAATCTTAAACATTTTACTTTATGAAAGGCCATTAATGTCTTCTTTACACATTAAACCTTTGGGTACCTGTCTAAGAGGCTACACAACCACATTTTGAAAGCAAAAGTTCTGTCCTGTAAGGTCCTGTGTTCACCTGCTACACCACTAGTAGATGGTGATAAAGAATAGGAACTTCTCTCTTTTGCTGTTGGTTAACTGAACAATTACAGTAACGTCGAAAATAATTTTAACCAGGCGTATCGCCGAGGTACTAGGAATGATTAATAGACAAAGTTCTGTAATAGCGCAGACGCAGTTATTTATGTTACTAACTTTGTTCATCAACTATTCTTATATAGAACGTGTAACTATTTATCCCGGATTAAAGTTGATTGCGATGTCTATAATAAGCTAAAAGCGTACATCCGTGCTGTTAGAATAATTATCCTTCTTCTTGCCGCAGTTATCGGGTAAATAATTGATACAAGTCTTGAACAAATTTGCTCTCCTTGTCATAACTAACGCATTTTATATTAGAACACACCCTGGACGCTCCATACATGTTGAAAATTTATTTACTTACTATTACAGCAAGGCGTTTTGTGTGTGTGTCTCTCTCTCTATTTTCTATACTTTCCCGAAAAACCTGCCTTAACTTTCAAATACAGATCAATTAATGATAACGAATAATTAATTGATCTGTATTTGAAAGTTAAGGCAGGTTTTTCGGGAAAGTATAGAAAATAGAGAGTTACTGTAATATTTTTATATCTTTTTCTTGTATACATTTGTCATTTTCAACATTTATTAAATTAGTTAAGCTGGTGTGCATTTGTCATCTAGACTAGTTAGTTAATTTTAGTATACTGGCATCACCTATGATGTCTAGTAAATTTATTTTGAATAATTTTATTGCTTGTTTGTGTTACCTAATATAATTAATAGATTAAGTTTGTTTCCTACAACTAAAAGATAATGGAAGAGCGGGCCTTCCTGTCACAGGTGGATCACACCTACTAGGAAGTCCCAACCTTATTTTCAGACAACTAAGAAAAAATAAATAAACTTTTTCATTTTTCATTTTTTCATTACTCAATTGTTTTTTACTATTCGTTTTTTAAATATTGTGTTTCTTATGTTTTGTGGAGAAATAAATGCCTTTTCATTAAAAAAAAAAAAAAAAAAAAAAAATGTGTGCGTGAAGTGGAAGTCAGAGCGGCAACATATCGAAAATAGTGACGCGAATCTGTTATATATACTCTATTAATAGAATTATTATTAATAGAGTCCTTATAAGAGAATCGAATTTGAAATAATTGTTATACATACATATAAAGGTGAAAGTATATTATTTATTATATATTATTTAATAACATTTTCATTGTTTATATTAATATATTAATATAATTACATTTTTTATTAATTCACTAACAAGAATAATATTTAGATTTATTAAAAAAAAAGCATAGTAAATGAAACTATTTTTCCAGATTTAAACCCCGTATATTTGTTTTTTCAAACAAACGGGCACTTTATAAGTCCCATGGTCACGATTGGACCACGGGACCTGTAAAGGGCCCGAAACGTTGGTTTGTTTAAAAAAACAAATATACTCGATTTAAATCCGAAAAATAGTTTCATTTCCTACGTGTAACAATCGCGAAAACCTAAGAACTCGAAAATAATAGCGCTAAAAAGTTATGATGTTGTGTTATAAATACATTGCTTCACGACCACCATATTTTTTTTATGAAACCAAGTGATGGACGAACAAGTCGTGCGCCTGATGGTAAGCGACACACTATAACAGTTGCAGTGCCACTTAGAGCTTTTAATCGCAAAAACTTTCTGACACTTAAGTTTACAAGTCCCATGTGCCTTTAATTTCAATTTGAAGAGGAGGACGCCATTTCCATGAAATTTCCACCAGCACCGCTTACCCTTTAAATCTGGAACGCAGTAATGTCCACATTACTGCTTGGTCGCAAAAATATGTCGGCTGGCAGTACTTCCCATATAATATATACATTTATAATGTTAATTTTAACGTATTCTAGAAACCAGTAAATATTAATCATGACTTATCAAAGCTCATATTCAATGTTTACGTATTTATTCCTTAATATTCTCCAAAGTTTTTCTCTTAATTCGCTTTTTAAAATAACTTTGGCTCCATCATAAAAATTTGATGAAAAAAACTTAATGTAAAATAAGTTATCGATAATGTGCATAGGTAGATAAAAGTTTCACTGTGAAAGAGAATAAATCAGTTGACAAGAGTTGTACTTATTAATTGTCAAATCGATTAACTTATAGAGTTTATTTTTGCTTGTATTTCTAGGAATATTTATCTTCATAGAGCTGTACATTATCCAGGAAATTAAGAAATAAACAATTTTACTATGTGTACCCTTATTCAACCATTATTTTCTTTTGTTTTTTTTTACACTAAGTTACGGGACGAGCATGTCGTTTGACTGGTGTTAAGCGACACCCCAGTCTATAACAAGCAGTATCACTCAAGACTTCAAATCGCAAAGATGTGAGGGACAATGCCACTGCGTCCGTAACCTGAGACTTAAGTTCACTTACTTGTGCCTGTAATTTCATCAGCACATTTACCCTACAATATCGAAACGCAGTAATGCTCTCATTGCTTACTTGGCGGCAGAAATAGGTAAGGTGTGTGCAGATAGGATTATTTTTTATCTTCAAATTAACAAGTAAAATTTTAAAATTAATTCCTTACAAATTTGTACGAGAAAATGAAAACTTTGTAATCGAAAAGTTGTTTGAAAATTTATAAAACATGCCTTATGTTTTTAAATATTTTTACAAGAAATATAAATTGAGTTCGTCGATGTCAAAACAACAATTTTAAAATATGAATATAAAAATTATATGGTTTGTATTGTGTATTGAAAAGTACTTACCTAAGTTTTAAACACTACAAATTCACAAACTACTGAAATCACAACCGACGAGCAACTACGAAGTAAAAACTAATAGCTAACTGTCAAAGTCGGCCGATTAAAACGTCAAAAGTTCAATGAACCACACATTCTAATTTTAAATACACAAACTTGGAACACTCGATACTTTAGAGTCGAAAGTTGAAACTTTTTTTCAGTTTGGAGGCTTCGCAGGAAGGCTTCCGCCCAGCGCCGCGCCGTGCGAACGACTGCCGCCCGCCTAACGTGAGGGCGCGTACTGAACGTAAATTTTCGCGGCGCTGAAAATTTTATTCAGCCTTCCCTTACGTTATCTTGGAAATTACGATTGGATAGGTTATGCTATTGGGTTTGGATAAAGATAATGTGCAAAAAGGGTTTACTTATTCAGTATTATAAATTAGTGAAAGTAACCAAGCGAGTATACTCAGTCACCCAAAGTTGCACAAAACGGTTTTTTAGTCTGTTTTTAACACTATTAAAATAACATAGAGTATATTTTAATTAATAAAAAATGTAAGCTGTCGAGTTTTACCGTAAATGTTTTAGTAGGTTATTCATTATACAAAGGAGATGCCTATAAAATTATTTAATATCATTTGCTTTGCAGAATCAAATACATGCATATTGTTACAGCTTAATCTACCAGTTCATACAATAAATGTTCATACAAAAAAAACAGGAGGTTCTCTTTTTTTTGTATGTATGTTACGGCATTTGTGGATTTTGATGATTGTCTTTTTTGTTGGAAAGAAGATACCTCAGTAGCACTCCCGAGTACATTTAAAGAAAATATTCCACCTCTATGGGTGGTAAACGAGGGGATGAATGACTTTTGACGTCGGTTTTTTTAGTACTTACTTTGATTTCTGTAAATTCGGTTTTTTTAGTACTTACTTTGATTCCTAAATTACTTATTAGGTGATTTTCGAATGTTTTTAACTTGCGAAATTGTTTGCTATACTTAAGCGGAGCTGAAGAGTGGAATTCCCAGCCAGTCTTTTAATCTCCGGTAGCTTTTTAAAGGCAATATTAAAGTGAGCACCTTTCCGGTCAGACAAGTTTCAACTTCAACTAGATCGAAAGTAATCACTTAGTATTATTTCATATACTACTATTTTATTCTGTTTTATATTAGGTATGACGTGCTCTTATGAACGATAAAATACATGTAAAGCAAAAACATTGAAACAAAATAAAATCATATACTGGGTGCACGAAACGAGCCTCTACGCACGAACGTATCATTCCTTCCTGTACTTCTGGTGAACCCTGGGCAACAACCGGCGATTTCCTTATGCCGATTAGCAATTCCTTTCGCTACGACCTCAAACATCATACAGTATGCAATAATCTCAGTACAGAGTACTAAAAAAACCGACCTCAAAAGTACGTGGAATTATTTGTCTATTTGCTAAGTTTTATTGAAATATCCCCTAGTTCGCCACTGTACAGGACTTGACACTGGAGACAATAAAAATAGGTTCTCACTACGAAACTACTCAAAGTATATTGAGAGAAAAACGCCTTGAATTGAAGAAATAGCAAAATCAAGCATTAAAGTAATTGCTCCTAAATGAAAGTTAGGCGCTATTTATAAAAATATAACTTCATGATGAATCTTCATGACTTCACATGTGAACAGCCACCCTTCGAGGTGGATGATTTTCTTCAAACTGAAATGGGACCACTATGGAAGTACCCCCTTGCCAACAAAAAAAGAATCATGAAAATCGGTTCACAAATTATATCGTTATATAGTTATCGCGAAACATACATACAAAAAAAACACATGCAGTCACATTGAGAACCTCCTCCTTTTTTGAAGTCGGTTAATAATCTGATGTTATGGAAATTGGAAACAACGACGGTACCACAAACACTCAGACCTGAGACAACATACAAAAATTAGTTTGTCTACATTGATTCGGCCGGGAACGAAACTGGGGCCTCAAAGATGGCGACACCATGAAAACCGGTATGCAAACCACTCGACCACAACATATAAGAAGAAGAATACGTCACCATACTTTCATAATAATAACACGCACACACTCTCCGCGAATGTCATATTGAATGAATGGGTGCGTTTAATATTAAAATGTTGGATATTTCTAGTTTTACTTTGAAAAAGTTATTGATGGCAATTTATTTATTAGGTAACGTACTTTCGATATCAGTTTAAAGCTTTTTGATATCTCTTATAATTATGGAATAACCGCCTAGACATACTTAACGATTACACCCTGTATTTTAAAGGCCTAATTTGTTTTATCACCAGCTAGTGGCAGAGAATTTAATAACGCTTTTAATTGTCAGATTCAACGACTCCCAATTGTTGAACTAAAGTAACTTGACAGATTTTAATATTCTCTTAGGCTTTAGAACTAATAGAAAGCGACGGGGATGACAGTATTTTCAGATCCATCAATAAAGTTTACTGTTTAAGGGCACTGAATCTTCACTAATCTCATGCTTTCGTACATTTCGTTATTATTAACGCACACACTCAACATAGCCCCGTAATGGGGAAACCCTGTGTCGCGGGTGCCATGGAACACACACATAGAGAACCACAAATTACACCCAAACTAACGAGAGAAATAAATGTAGGCCTACAAATATTTCTCCCGGCCCGGGAATCGAACCTGGGACCTCTGCGTGGCAGTCCGGCATGGTAATCGTTCGGCCACGGAGGCAGTCATTACCACACCTCACTGTACTTCATTATAACTCACTACATATCATTATATATCACTATACCTCACTATATCTCATTATAGTTCATCAGACGTCACCATACGTTGTCTTTGGCGTACATATTAATTAAGAACGGAGAAGCAAAGCATTTAGTCCGAAAGGGTGGTACATGTCGAGACGTCGATATGAAGAAGATTTATCGGCAACACTATTATAAGACACAAGTTAATATTTATGTCTTTCAAAATTTGACTGAAACTGCCTCCATGGCCGAACGGTTACCATACTGGACTGTCACGCAGAGGTCCAGGGTATTATTAAGTATTCCCGTGCCGGGAGAAATATTTGTATAGCCCCATTGACTTACAAATAAATGGACGACGGGTCTAATACAAAAACCACGAAAAAAATGTCCCAAGTCAACCTATTTAAACGTAGTGACATGTAAAGGAATATGAAAAAGCTAAAACGTTGAATTTAAATTGTAATGTCATCGCAGTACTGTCTAATTTTGCTTGCTTCGCTGTCAGTCGAACAAACGAAGACTAAAGCGTGAATGACGCTCTGTATACTATTTTAACGCCCTATAAGTTCGAATACTTTTTAGCGCGGACCCGACGTCCATATAATTGTAAGTCAATGTATGGCCCACATTCATTTCTCTCGTGAGTTTGTGGTTGTTTATAAGTGTGTCCATGGCACCCGCTTTACAGGGTTTTCCCAAGTGCAGGACTATGAGTGTAAGCGTTATTATTATTATTGTATTATTACTACAAGTCAGTGTTTGTTTTCTTTAAAAATTAGTGACCTAATCAACGTTATATTAAATTATTTTATTTTAGGGATGGTATTATTATTATACTTGTTTCCGTAACTCGACATCTTAACGCCTATTTAGGTTTAAGAAAACAAGGAATATTTATTTTTATTGAACATCATGTTTTTACTATCATGATATTCATGGTAGCAGTAGCTCTACTTGTGAAAGAGTTAGTCCAGGGAAGTATTGGCGCCTTACTTACGTCTGTCGCCAAGCAATAATGTCAGCATTATTCATTATTGCGTTTCGGTTTTGAAGGTGAAATTAGAGAGACACATGGGACTTTTCAGCTTATGTCTTAGGGTGACGAGCGCAGTGGCATTACCCCTCAGACCTTTACGATTTAAAGCTCTGAGCGGTACTGCGACTGTTATGAACAGTCGTGTCGCTTACTACCAGGCGCACAACAAAATAAATATTTATTTATAATAATACTTCACTACATTTTTGTTATTATACTATTCGTTCTGTAACTCACTAGCTACTGGTTCCTGTCCAGCCGGACCGAAGGTAATCAGTAGAGCAGTAGAGTTCCTTGTAAAAGAATTCGTCCAGGGAAGTACTGCCAACTTATGTGAACATTACTGCGTTTCAGTTTTGAAGGGTAGGAGTGCTGTCTCAAGGTAACGGGCGCAGTGGCCGTGCCCCTCTGATGTGTGCGTTTTAAAGCTCTGAGTGACAGTGCATCTGTTATGGACGGGCGTATCGCTTACCACCAGGCCAACGACTTGCTCGTCTCGTCACTAGGCATTACAAAAAAGAAGGAATTTTTCCTTGTGTTTGTTCAATCCGTGTATCAATAAAAATAAGAGACACTTTAATGTCGTAAAAATGCTTTCACGGGGGCGAAACCTAATTTTGTCAGCCTGTTCATCTAATTGCTGCCAAACTTCACAAATAAAATAAAACGCGTCTCCCGTCGCTCAGGACTCGGCAAATAATTTGCATAAATTCTAGAAATTGTTACAGGTCTCCACCAGCATAACAATTAGCTTCGACTAATTCTGAAAGCAGTCACGGATGGCCGTAAACGTGTTCGACTTGATTTTGAACGTAAGTTCTGAATCGACTTTGTAACTGATTATGGTTAAACGGTGGAGTTTGTATTTTTGTTTTATTTAAGTATAATTAGTTATGGAATTCTTAGGTTATTGCTACACATTGAAAATCAAACTGCTTTGTTGTAAATCGCGTATATTTGTTATTTATGTATTTTCATATAAAAAAACCGATCTGAAAAGTTCGTAGTATTACATCTATTTATCTAGTTTTATTGAAATCGGTTACTGGAAAATGCGCGATACTGGATTTATTCCCTACTTTACCACCCTTAGAGGTGACATATTTTTCTTCAAATTTAAATGGGACCAATACTGAAGTAACCCTCTTTCCAACAAAAAACTTTCTTTTTCAGCTTTCCGCCACGTAAAAATACAGGTATCTTTAAACATCACTTATCACCCGTATCGTTCTAAGTTTTAAAACTATTTACAGACAACTTTAATAAGGTAGCAATATCTAGGGACGTAATCGTGAACAGTAATTCTATCCAGACCGAAACAATGTCTACGGCTTATGCAAATAGTGCAAAGTATTTTGTTATCACAATGATGGATAGGGGGGACTGTACATTGCACGCAAACCTCAACCGGCTTCTGCTGATATAACTTGGTGATTATCAGAACAAAAGGCTTTGCTTTGTGGTGGTTTGTACTTCATAATATTTCTATGAGAATCGAAGGGTAACCGAAAGAAAATAAATCAAGGCTAATAAATCTGCCGTCTGGTAACTGCCTCCATGGCCGAACGGTTACCATGCCGGACTGCCACGCAGAGGACCCAGGTTCGATTCCCGGGCCGGGTGAAATATTTGTATGGCCTACATTTATTTCTCTCGTGGTTTTGGGTGTAATTTGTATTTGGCTATGTGTGTGCGTCCATGGCACCCGCGACACAGGGTTTCCCTAGCTCGGGGCTATGTTGAGTGTGTGCGTTATTATTATTATTAACTAAAACGCGGAAACAATGAACCAGTTTTAGAATATTGATATTGTTTAATGATATTTGTGCTATGTATCGCTAGGATAAGTTTCGATAAGTAGAACACGTTAACTAATTTTAAGTCTTTTTAAAAGAGAATTTTGTGTCTTTTGCTATTCAAAACGGATACTTTTACTAGGTACTTAGGAACGTTTAGTGGACGGCAGATATCAAGTCAGGTTCTAAGCGCTATAACCACAGATAGTAAAACAAAAATACATACAATTAAAATTCCCCTAAATCTCGAAATTGATTACCCTAACAATAAAATTTACAAGCCTACCTGACCTCATAAATGCACCCCAACCGTTTTAACAGCTCACGCAACGAAAAGTCGCTAAAATTTTAATACATTTGATATGCACTCAAAAAAGATTTACAAGTTTATAAATTCTCGGTTTAATTGGCTCGTTAAACGTTGATGGCGAGCATGCTCCGTAAACGCGCGGTTTAGGTGTGTTTATTAGTACTAAGGCCGAAGGCTTTGCGTGGAAATTAAGTTTTATGGGAATGGAAATGTATGCATCGTCTTAGAACAAACTGTTGGAATTTTCAAATGATAGAAAATAAAAATAAATCGTGATATCGTGAATAAACCAACACAATACGACTGTACCAATTGAATTAAACTTATTCTGATAGAAAACTATATAAATGTGCCAGCAACCGTCTTTAAAACTCGTAAGGTACTAGACAGAAACAAAAAAAATACAACCGCACATTTGCTTGTTTTTTAAAAAGCCTATATTGTCCCATTGCTGGGCATAGGCCTACCTCCCCTCTCTCCACACATCTCTGTTTTGTGCTACTGAGGTCCAGCCTTTCAAACAACGACGCTTTGGCCTGCCGCATGGTCGTTTACTATCTTTGGGAATCCATTCTGTGTTGGCCTTAACCCACGACAGGTTTGATATGCGGAAGACGTGGCCCGCGCAGTCCTATTTTAGTTTACCCGCTTGTTGGCCCACATCTACGATTCGTGTTTTATGGAAACATAAATGTTAGCAAAATAATAATATTTACATTAAACTGTGTTACATTTTATTTAGCGGAGAGCAAGAAGAGTTCGTCCAGGGAAGTACTGCCTTATCTAGGTTTAAACCTAGACGGTACGCGACACACCTGTTCATAACAGTTGCAGTTTCACTCAAAGCTTTAAATCACAAGGATCTGAGGGGCATTGCCAAGGCACCCATCCCTGAGCCGTAAATTAAGAAGTCCAATGTGCTGGTAATTTCACTAGCACCCTTCAAAATATTAACGCTGTTATGTTCACATTACAGTTTAACGGCAGAAATAGGCAAGGTGGCAGCACTTCTCTGGACGAACAGTCTCACAAAAGCTCTACTGCTACATGTCGTTTTCATTACCAGATAAATGTATGACTGAGACAACGGCCTTTTCACTATAATCAAGCTTGGGATAATAAATATCACTTGATACTTAAATTAACCATATTTTTTATGTTTGATATATATATTACCTGTTCCGTCTATATTAATTGATCTACGGATAAATTATAAATCAACTGCATTCATAATGATAATGTGACCTACACTATCATTCTGTTTAAGTGTGTTAAATTAATATTTGTTAGTCACAAATAATATTTGATCTTCTTTTTGATATAGGTTAAATCTTAGTTGTGCTCTCCATTTACTCGGTTAGGTTAGTATATAAAAAAAGCAGCACGAGCCGAGCGATCGAAGAGAGCGTGCCGCGTCAGCGAACAGCGAGTGGCAGAAAAATCGCTTCTTGCGTTTCCTAACATGGTTTCAGGTTTTTTAATGCTTATTTATCTTAGTTTTCAGGCTCAACATGAAAATATCAAAGTTAATTTATACAAATCGAACATTAGCTCATTTACATTGATTTAATCCATTTTGTCTCAGTGAAAAAGGATCAATCATTAAAAAAATTACCATTTAGTTTTATTTTTCATTGCTGCTTTTGCAAATTTAAAATGGTCATTTAAATACATGCTTTTTTTTCATCAGCCATAGATATGGAATCTGGAAAAAGCACAGAACTAGGTTTATTTGAGAAAAAAAAACTTTTATACAGTTTTCTTTCTTATCAATCGCGAAAACCTAAGAACACGATATGTACACTACAATCAAGTTAGAATTAATTTTATTGAAGAAACTAACAGTATGGGATTGGAGCGAATATCTGCTTCATTTGAGTTTGTTCGCTTTTACAATGCGATCTTGTTAAGGCAAACTAAGGAACAACAAGGAAGTGTCCAATTCAAGCTGCAATAATTTGTAGAGTAAATAATATAATCAGGGTGTAATTAAATTACATTAAAAGTCTGTACTTGATTAAAGTCCGTTTTTTTTACGCGACTTATTATATATAGTTTTATTAAAAAAGTGTGGGTTATGCCTAACTAAACCCAAAGAGGTCCTAAACCAACTTCAATATTAAGGCCTCACTGGTGTTTTTTTTTTGTTTTTGTTTTTTTTTTTTTACGCACACACTCAACATAGCCCCGCACTAGGGAAACCCTGTGTCGCGGGTGCCATGGACACACACATAGACAACCACAAATTACACCCAAACTCACGAGAGAAATAAATGTAAGTCATACAAACATTTCTCCCGGCCCGGGAATCGAACCTGGGACCTCTGCGTGGCAGTCCGGCATGGTAACCGTTCGGCCACGGAGGCAGTTTAAATTTTTATAATACAAAATGACGTAGTGCTTGGTAGCAAGTAACACGCCTGTCCATTAGCAGTTGCAGCCGTCACCTTGAGACATAAGTTGTCAAGTCCCGTGTGCCTGTAATTTTACCAACACCGTTACCCTTCAAAACGGGAACGCAGTAATGCGCACATTACCGCTTGGCGGTTGAAATAGGTAAGGTGGCAGTACTTCCTTGGACAAACTCTTTACGCACGTAAAAACCAAAAAACTCAGATGGTTCAAGACCGGATTTGAATCAACGCCTTCTGTTTGATAGTCGGTTGATCAAACCATTAAGCTACCACGCCATATTCAGTATTCAATAATTAACAGAACCATAATTTTATCAGTAAAATTGCATGTACAAGAAAATTCCTCCACCAACAATACTTTATAGAAAGATATTTAGCTTGCAAACTGAGCAAATGGGAGAAAATAGAGTAAAGCGAATCATGAATAGAATTAACCTGTGAGTATGGTAATACCATCGGCATTTAAACGTGAAATAGCTACCTATGGTCACCCTGGACGTTTGGACATATTGAACAAAGAGGGATTATTAGCGGTCAACAAAGATAATGGATAAGGTACTTTTGACAATTTAAGTTACAATTTTTACATGACGTCTCAATTCAAATTAGAATTCTTTATACAAGCTCATCTTTTACTTGTAGTAATAAAAAGTCCAAAGAACAACGTATTTCAAAGTCTTGTTTTTTCTATAGTAGCAATTATTTTTTGTTCAAGCCTCGAGTACCTATAGCTTGCTTATGTAAGTCTGGGCTCAATAGTGCGACTTGTGGGACATTTATCTTTCAGTACAACACGAATGTAAGTTAATGACGATGTAATTCCTATGAATGACTTTGTTTTATTTTTAATTATTAAATTTTAAATCCTCAGTTAAATACGCTATGACTAAAGCACATTCATATGGACAGTCGTTAAAATAAAGAATTGAAAACAAAATACCTTCTCCATAAATTACGAGTTTCAAGGTGACTACCACAACAGCGCGACTTTTTGCCATATCCAGGGCAGCTGTTGCTTTGTTTATGGGAAGACCGGTCCGCCGCTGTGCACGCATCGCGTTTTATATCGTTTTGCTCTATTCGTGATGATAGCTTAAACGTTTTGTTTTGATACCTTTGCGGTTAGGTGTTGAATTTGATAGGTATTTTTTAATAATGCAATTTTAATTACGTATGTAGAATAAAACGGAGTAATATAAATATACGTGTAACTAGGAAAAAAATACCAGACCTAGTAAATCTCAGATCTTGGTGACGCACTGAAACTTGTATGGAATATACAGTAAAAAAAGATACATCTATTATTATTTATTTCTCCTGTTTGCGTGACCTTTACAGGGTCCTCATGGTCACGAGTGTTAGTCAGAAATGTAGGTTAGTTTGAAAAGACATTTTTTTTATAAATTATAAGTGTACAAAGTGACGATGAGGTAAGCGATGGAGCATACAAAAAGGCCCAAGTTATAACGTTCAGGGTACAAATCTGCAGGCAGGGAATTCCACTCCATACCGTTCGCCATATAAATGTGAAAGCGTAACGCTTCGTGCGAATCTTTGGAATATCCACTCGGCCACGGAGGTAGCTTGTAAGCAGTAATGCGAGCATTACTGTTTTCCGGTTTTTAAGTATAATGGTGTTAATAAAATTACAAGCACGTTGGATTTGTTAACTTTTGTCTCAGGGTGACGGGCGTAGAGGCATGCCCTCAAATCTTTGCAATTTAAAGCTCTGAGTGGCACTGCAACTAGTATGGACAGGTGCACGACTTGTTTGTCCCGTTACTTAGTATTATAAGAAATAATTTAAAAAGTCTACATTTTAGG
>NW_020654422.1:21303527-21328208 GCF_003589595.1 Hyposmocoma kahamanoa
GCAAATTTTGGGATAAATGCGAATATAATAACTACAGGACTCCAGTTGAAAACCAAAAATGAGCAGGTTCTCTGTTGTACTTTAAAAGAAATATCTGCATACTAAAATAAGCACACATATTATTAGTATACTTATCTTAGCCTGTTTTCAGAATTTTATGTAATCTAATAAAGTACAGCCTATCGTGTAACAAATTAGCACATTTTTAGACAATATCCTATTTAGTATATCGTATATTTTGTATAAGACCATCATTTAATAGTAAATAGCAGCAGTAGATCTCCTTGTCAAAGAGGAAGTACTGCCCCTTACCTATTTCTGACGCCAAGCAGTAATGTTAGCATTACTGCGTTCCGGTTTAGAAGGGTGAAATTACAGGCACACGAGACTTGTCGACTTATGTCTCGGGGTGACGGGCACAATGGCAGCGCCCCTCAGGTCTTTGTGATTTAAACAACTGACTGGTACTGCAATTGTTATGGAAGGCGTGTCACTTACAACTTGTTGGTCCCTTCACTTGATTTTACAAAAAAAAACCTAAACTAATTGATCTAACAAAATAGTTTTTCCATCTTCTCCTCCAGTGACTCGCCTTAATTGCAATTAAGGTGAGTCACTGTCAATTGCAATCGAAACACATGACCCAATTTGGCAAGAATAACTGTTACAGAATATTATATAAGCTGACTTATCTTATCTCATGTACAGATAGCGATAAGATGGCATTACTTCAGAGGAGTTACTCATTTTTGAGAATTGGACCCTCGCCAAATAGGTTTCGGTGCACAAACAGGCATTCGGGTGGTATTTATAAACTAAACGCTTTTCTGGGACACTGTTCGTTATGAACTTGGAAAGAAAAGTGGAAAAAATTCTTAACTTCTATTAAATTTACATTTTATTTTATATGTGTCTAAAAAGGCACGACTGGCTGTGCATGGTTGTTGGTTCCTACACTTATGTATGGTAGTAAATGTTGGGTTTGGCAGAAGAAGCACGAAAGTAGAATTGGCTGGAGTTACTCTGATACATAAATTACGGAACTGTGTGTTGGGAGAGCGTTGCGGCTTAGAAAATGTAGTGACAAAGATAGAGAAAGGTATGCTTAGATGGTTCGGACATGTAATGAGAATGAACGAAATTGATCAAATAACTTTTTTGTTAGCGTATCATTGGAGGTATTGTTGTGATGTTAGTAATATAGTCCTACGAGGTTGTTATTTTTGTTGTACTCAGTTACTCTTTGCTGTTGTCGATTTATTTCATCAATGGATTCTGCCAAGGAAGCTTAGTGAACTGCACAGATCTGCACTACAGTGTACTTCCAAAAGCTTCGACGGTATGAATATATTATGACTTGATTTTGCGGTGCAATTTGAATATTACAAGGTTTACGACATTTCTTTCAAGACGTGCTAAGTCCCCACCTGCATAGCTTTTTTAAATATATTATACACAGGCTTGGCCACAATCTCTATGATGATGTAACCGACGATGTACGCTTTTGCCTAAAAAATGTCTATTCACTCTAGCCTTGAATAGTCCCAAATTGTACTTTTCGGGAAATACAGAGTATTTATTTTTTTATTCAATTATTTATTGTGCAGGAAAACACAAAGAAAATGTGCTGCTTATTTCTATAAGAAATTTCTTCCTGCAAACCAAAATACAGGACACAATAATTACAACAACATGTTTACGTGCACAACAAAACTAAATTAAATTATGTAATAAAATAATTTAAAAAATCAATAGCAAAAATATTGTTACTACAGACTACATAAATCTTAGACAAATATATATTTCGTATTATAAAATATATAAAATGGATGGAACAGCGAATAAATAGTGCGCCTTGAGTCGCACTTTAAAGTTAGCTAAGGATTCCATTCCTTTGCCGTACGCATTAGAAAGGAGGAAGCAAAGCGCTTAGTGCGAATAGGTGGTATATCAACGACATGAGGATGGAGTGTTCCGGACGTTCTAGTCGACCGAAGGAGGACCAGTGAGCGTGGAACCAAATTGCTGCAATAGTTGATTTTGTAGCCCGAAACTTTCTCCTTAAAGACGATATTTATCAATGGGACGTATATGGTTTGAAACATAAAGTAAATGAGAAACAATCCGCTTAATAAAGGCATGTAAAATAAGAAACAAAATGTAGCAAAGCCTATAACAATGCATCAGGGAATGTCAACGTCTGGAACCAGTTGTTGGACGATTGTAATTTATTGTACCTTTAGGCTTTGTTGATACACTGGGAGCAAATGCATTATGAAAAATAAATTCAAGTGGAGGAAACAAATTCGGAATACAATCAAACCTTGGCCTAATGCAAAATGGCAAAATGGCCTTGTGCCATTCTCAAACGATCATGAATATTGCGACCCTACGTCTTTAGCATTCCTGGACTTGAGGAAATCATTCACGGTATTTCACACAGCTGCAGCTGTCGCTTCTCAGTTACGCGTCAATGAGATACTCAAAGTTTTGTTTATAGTGACCCTTTCTACCGACCCTTAGGATATGCAAGAAGGGCGCTATAACCTGTACAAGCAAGCCTGCACAGGGACCTTATCAGTCAGGTCCTGACCTCAGGTCAGTCTGTTTACACACACTACGTCCAGTTCTCAAAAGGCTAGTACCTAGGGTCAACCAATATCCATCTCATAGCGGTGACTGTCCAATTAGGTAAACTTTTTCATCTCTTTTTAGGATGTCTTTGATTCGATGTTCACCGGAAACCGTCTTTAGTTTGTTTTCTAATCACGCGTAATGCAGTTTACTAATAATTTTACACTTACTTTGATTGTTACCATTAGTCCAGCTCTCAGCAGGATAGATAAGTATGAGTTAATGATTAAAAACTAAGTTAGGACCAAGACGCGATCCTTGAAGTACACCTCCCTAATAGTAGATTAGTAGGATCTAATGATAATGATGACAGGTTCTAAGTAAAACTACGTGGGCCTAGTCTCCGTTCCTTTCTACATAGTGGCCCTCCCTATCGACCCTTACGAGAAGGGTATTATAACCTGTGCAAGCACAGAGGCCATATAAGTTCAGGTCCTGATCCCGGATCAGTCAATGTTCAGGGTTGTCACAGACCGTTGTCACTGACTTCATCCGTTTCTCAAGAGGTTAGTGCCTCGGGTGAAAAGCCCCGGGTGCACATATGGTACCCTCCCTATTTTCGAGATAGGTAGCGGAGCTGTAGGGACGCTCACTTCCCGTTCTGCATTGCACAATTAACGGTTGCCACCGTTAAGCCGTTGACTGTAAAGTCCACTACCAAATCTCCACTTTGGTGGCGGAGCTGTTGGCACGCGAAACTCCCGATGCCGAAACGTCTCTCCAGTTCCAATGAGACAGCTGAGTACGATCCTGTAAGTCACTCCATATTAAGCCGGGTGCTCATTAGCGAACTGTAACGTGACAGATATAGTTACGAGGTTCTAGTGATTGAAGACTGTTTCAATCTTCAATCAGACGGCTCAGTGCAAACTTCGGTTCGGTTTTCGGTGTAATGAAAATTCAAACAAACGTTATTTCGGACAAAAAAATTTCGAGTTTGTGATTGGTTACCACCTAATTTGTTTTATGTAGTTCCTATTATTTTTATACCTTTCAAGTTATAAAAGCGCTTTTAAAGCTTATTGAAGCAACTGTCATCACAACATGGGAATCGCTTTGTATCGTTTGCTTGGTTTTCGTTTGAGTTTGTTGTCGTGGATTGTCGACAATAGTTATTATCACCTCACTAGCTCAGACATGCTTTATTTCTCATTTGAAATCTGCGCGCAAAAGGTAACAATGATAACTAATTTTGTTTATTAAAACTGATTTGTTATAATTCAACTGTTTTTCTTTCATCTACCATTTTCCTAGCTATAGTGAGGTGAAAAATAGTACGTATTGCTCAGAATCAAAGTTGTTTGCGTCTCGTGTCTTGAAACCCTCGTTACGATCAGGATTCTATTCTTGAACCAATCACTTCGCTCGTGGTTCAATCTTAATTAATTGCTTTTTCAATAGAATCCTGTATTTAGCGTGACATTGTTTATGTATGTGTGTGTGTGTGTGCCTGTTAAATCTTTTTTTTTCAATAGATTGTTAAAAAAATAAGCAGAACATGCAAACAGGAATCAGAAGACATCACCAGTGCCGACTTCTTTGATCACTCAACGAAGCAGCTGCATACAACTCTTCACTCCTCGTCTTATCTACTGGGTACGTCGATTTCTTTTGCCTGGAGTCCTTGCTATAATGAAGCTGGCCAATGATTGTTCTCAGAGCGGAAGATATTGTTAATCCTTTATGCTTTGCAAACACACTGCTGACATTCCCACGACCAAATGACCATGGTGCAACCATCTGCGCAAGACTGAAGATTCAATATTTGTATTGCGCCTTGGAACAAGCACAAATCTAGCAGATTAGTGCTGGTAAACTTTACAAAACGATTTACCTAAATCGGACAAGATCTATTCATAAACTTGGACCTTCGTTTTGAGGAAAAGTTTTTCCAGCAGCTCCTTGTGAAAGAGTTCGTCCAGGGGAGTACTGCCACCTTACAGACACATGAGACTTGTCAACTTATATCTCAGGGTGACGGGCCACAATGTCAGTGTCCTTCAGATCTTTGCGATTTAAAACTCTGAGTGGCATTGCAACTGTTATGGATAGGCGAGTAGCTTACTATCAGGCGTACGACTTGTTCATCCCGTCATTTGATATTATAAAAAAGTCTTCAATAGCGTACTATCCCGAAATAATAGGTTAATACAAGGAAATATTGTTCAGTTGTATATCACCAACTTAACATAGATAATAGTTGCGCCTGCGCACGTGTCCGTCTGTCTGTAGTTAAACTAATGGCGGCCGGGAGCCGACTTGATTATTGGCTCGATAAAACTTTAATTGAATACTTCGCTTTTTGCTTTATTTTAACAATTACTTGCAGGGCCAAGTTGAAGTTGCTTACAATTTTTTATCACTTTTTAGTTTTGTATTGAATTGCACCGTATTATTATGCTTTACACGTTTACTTTTTATGCTGCACCTCTTGAATAGAAAACAATATTATACTTTACACGAGTACCTAAACAAATGCAAATAAATAAAAATATTATGTTGATTATATTAATATATAATCATATCTAAATAGATATTTGTCGCCTTACTTTCTCAAACTCGTATCATAAAGCAAAAATTACGGAAATGCAAAAAATGGATTGTATGTACAAATTTTGCAGGCTGTTTTCATATCACGTTTCCTTCATATTCACACACCGACTTTTACCAATTTTTAAAGTAACGCATCCAATTTAATACCCTTGATAAGAAATTTAAAAGAAATATAAAGTTTTGATATCTCCTGAATAATCACTCCATAAAAGATACGAGTTTGAGAAAGTAAGGCATTAATATATATTTTATTATTTAATGATAAATTTCTCAATTGATATTCATAATTTTTAAATAATTTCTCAATTAATAAATTCTTTAAAACGTCTCCCTCTCAGTTTCTGTGCCCGACAGTGTCCATAAATGCTTTCTGTACATATATCGCACTGTTAGAACAATAGTGTATTAACTCAAAAAGAGAACTTTTTTCAGAATCGATGAAAAACGAATTACTCACTTCCCGCAAAAAAATTATTAAAATTTATATATTATAGTTTATTATAGACCCATAAACAATTTCTCAAATGTATTTTTAAAATAAAATGGAAAAAGTAATTTTATGTTTTTAATTAGGATTATTTTAGCCAGAACTAGCTCACATAAAGTGTGTCTCTTTTTAAATTAAGTAGATATCTTTTGATTGTTTCTTACAATATTTTAACGACCTTTTTTTTTTACTTGTATAGAATCAAATTTTACGTTCAGTAATGATATAATATTAAATTTCACATATTTTGATTTAAAACACTATTGTAATAGCAGTGCGATATGTTAACGAAAGCTATATTAATCAAATATTCAGTTTAAAATGCTTATTACTACTTGCAATAACTATGAACTTGAGTTGGGTTGAGTAGGATTTTTTTCTGTTTCGATCTGTGTTGTTAATAGCTGTATTATTATTATTTAGTAGCATAAATACATTATAGTCTAACCTAACAGAAAATATTAATCTTTTTTAGTCTTAGATGGTTAAAAATAAATGCCGCTCTTCAAAGACGTAACTTCCATAAACAAGTGGCTCTACTTGGTGTTGTTGTCACCATACCATTGTAGAATCGCGTTAAGCCGGTCAGAAAAAGCGTTATATCATAGTGTATTAAGAGCACAGACCACATTAAGAGCGAAATAACCGTAGTGTGGTGTTACTATTAACACCTGATATGTTCACTATTTTTGCAAAATCTAGTATTAGTGTTGCCATTTTGTTGCCGGATCAAAATATGTAGCGGATTGTATCAATGGGTTAAAGGGTGGGTGCTAACAACGAGTGAGCATGGCCAAGCAAATGTACTTACAGTTTACTAATTTTTATTACAAAACACCGCGTAGCTATCAAAGCAAAACAGCAAAAACCTAAACAAAGTTAAGAAAAGGTGCCAAAAACTAACACATTCGAATTTAAAGGGAGTTCCAGGAGGTCGGCTTTGAAGGACAGTAGTACCTCCTTGACCCACCTGGACCAAAAATGGTCAGCCAGACGGAGCGTTTCTTCCACTCTACCCTGCGGATGAGGTCATGGTCATCTAAGTCTAAGATCATTTGGTTGGATGAAGTGTTTAATAAAAAATGAAAAGGAGTGAGTGTTTGTTTGACGTCATTGGCACCCACCGGAACATGTGTTAACCGCTCACGCGATACATGCAGCCGTAGACGCATACCACACCTAGAGGAGCCGGTGATGATTTTATACCGATTTATCGGATATCGAAGTTATAACAGGTAAAAGAACTAATATTAATTGCTATTTCGGTAACTACTCTAGCAAACCATAAAGTTTTTAATGCCTGAGTCTGTCATTTAAAAAAATAAACAACTTCAAAAAGACGTCACGACAATCGTGAGTGTTATTGTTTGGGCTGGTGATTTCGGTGTTTATTTATTGACGTTTTTTAAGTTTACACTGAATATAAATGTTTATAAACTATAATTTAAGGAGTGATTTCATGGTAAACTTTAGAACCACTCAAACGGAATATTATCGTATTTATCCAAGTACACCAAAAATTTCTTTAGTGCTTTTTGAGTGCAGGATTTGCGGTGTATTACTGCATTTTATTTGAGATGTTTTTGTTGGTAGTACGGAGGGTATTTATTTAGCAATGCAGAATAAAAAATTTTATTTATAAAAACTTGTATTTAAACTGAATGCTTTTCTAATTTGCGAAACCAAATAGCCGCCATTTTGCGGTAGGAGGAGCGCATCGCGTGAGCGGTTAGGGGATGACTGTTTACGACCGCTTCGGATTCCAAAAGAAGAGTCTCTAAAATTTCTGATTTAGGTTCATGTTCGACCGGTGTTACCCTTAACGCTGTCTTCACACTTCACAATTAAAGAACAAAATGGAAAAACTAAATAATACTGGTGGGATTTAAAAAAAAAGACAGAAGGCGACACTAACGAGGGAAACAACGGGGGAAAGGCTTTTTTAGAAACATACATCGATTACAGTTATTGTGTCTATGAACCTATCGATTTATTTTAAGAGTATATGCTATAGTAAAATATATTTTGTAACACCTTGTTAACATTACGGAAAAGCAATAACGCATTGAGTATATAAGCTGTAGTTTAACACTCGAACCATAACTAGTATAATTATTTGCAAATAGAAGAGACACAGAGTCTAATTCAAAATCGAAGAATCTTTGTTTCACAGGTAAGCAAATCACGCCTTGAAATCGTCATATTGATTAAATTCTGCAGTTCATTCGTAAGGCTGATTCCCCCGAGGGCAATGAACAAGATACTATTGAGGTTGCTCTTTGTAAATAAACATTTATCCTTCACAATATTTATTTTAAGTATCATAGATCGAGACTATATGCAACAACTAAACGGGTCACTGCCACTGATTTTTGTTATCCAAGTACGCAGAAGCTATATAATAACGTTTGTTATAAAATTTATGTTTCACTATAGTTTTAAACCTCGTAGATGGCAAATTTTGAATATCAACCGGAACCTTATTATAGACGCGTGCATACTGCCCCTTAAAGTTATGTCTGGCACTATTTTAGATTAAATAATCTCAGTACAGAGTACTAAAATAACCAACCTCAAAAGTACGTGGAATTACATCTATTTGCCAAGTTTTATTGAAATCGGTTACCGGAAAGTGCGCAAACCCGGATTCATCTCCTAGTTCGCCACTATACGGGACTCGACAGAGGAGATGATAAAAATCGGTTATCATCAAAGTATATTGCGAGAGAAATACGCCTTGAATTGGAGAATAGCAAAATCAACCATTAAAATAATTGCTCATTATACTAAAATTTATCCGCTATTTATAAAAATGAATCTTCATGCGTGAACAGCCACCCTTAGAGGTAGATGAATTTCTTCAAAATTAAATGGTACTTCTATGGAGGTAGCCTCTTTCCAACAAAAAAAGGAATCATCCAAATCGGCGCACAACATTGACTTACAAATAAATGGACGACGGGTCTAATACAAAAACCACGAAAAAATGTCCCAAGTCAACCTATTTAAACGTAATGACGTGTAAAGGAATATGAAAAAGCTAAAACGTTGAATTTAAATTGTAATGTCATCGCAGTACTGTCTAATTTTGCTTGCTTCGCTGTCAGTCGAACAAACGAAGACTAAAGCGTGAATGACGCTCTGTATACGATTTTAACTCCCTATAAGTTCGGACACTTTTTAGCGCGGACCCGACGTCCATATAATTGTAAGTCAATGGTTCACAATTACCGGAGTTATCGCGTAACATATATACCAATAAAAAAAACAAAACATACAGTCGAATTGAGAACCTCCTCCTTTTTTTAAAGTCGGTTGAAAATACTATTCTTCTTAACATAAATAAATTACATTTTCATAAATGTACTGTGACGCTAGTGTAAGATTTTTAATTTAATAAATTTTTAAGAATTCTTTAACACACCAGAGCGGCTAGTACTTGGAACAATCTCAATTGTAATTTCCGGGTAGGAGAGTTTACTGAAAGTATTAGGAAAGAGGCAACAACGCGATTCGTGTGAATATGTAGTACCTATAGTTTATAAGAGAATTAAAAGAAATGAAATAGAGCAATAAAATTATGTTGTCAAAGTATGTGCTTATGTTTTAGTGCAACATAATATGACGATTAAAGTTATAGACAATACTAATATAAATTTGTTCGTACATCTGTTATTTAAAAGTTAGCCCCTATTATAAACATTAGCAACAAATCAGTTTGTCACTAAAAACGTAGTAAATAAAAACTGTAATTCGATATGAAAAGAATGTAAAAAAATAATAGTGTGCAAAAAAAGGTAATTGGCAATCCCCTGTCTTCTCCCTAGTAGAATAAAGTTATAATAATTAAAGAAATAAATTGTTAAGGAAAATTTATAGATAGTTAGATACTAGGACGGCATCCGACCCGTTCCGACCCGTTATAAAGTGAGAATGTAAGAAATAACATAGTATGCGGCATGAAAGTATGAGCAGAATAAGAGAGAGAACTAGAGCGAAAAAGTCGCAAAGTAGCAAAGTCTCCAACTACATTAGATACGGTGTATTCCGCACATTATTGTCAATCAAAGGAGGACCGTTGAAGGTGGAAGTAAGTTAGTAATATTATTATTTAGTAGCATAAATACATTTGAATACATCCTTTTACTGGATAATGAATTCTACACTGTCGATGAGTATCTTTTGAAACAATTGTAATTTTTGTTATAATTATTAATACAAAGATCGAACACTCAGAAAAAATTCCTTTGATTCGGTCGGATTCGGTCGGAGTGATAAATCTGTAATAGATTTCTCATAGATGGCGCTACGACTAAAAAGTCGTTGAAAGACCAAGTACAAAGACACGACGCAAGCACATAGAAAAATTCGTGAGGTCCGTTGGTTCGTTCCGTGGCTTAGTTGGTATAGCGTCTGGCACGGTATGCAAGAAGACGTCGGTTCGAATCCGACCGGATCGAAGGAATTTTTTCTGAGTGTTTTTTCTGAGTGTTCGATCTTTGTATTAATAATTATAACAAACTAGTGGAGTAATTTTATTTTACTGGACTTCGTTTTATTTAGACAAGCAGTACTACTTTATTTTATATTAATTATTATTGTTTGCGTTAGTGACGATCATGTTATACCTTGACATTGTATTTTTAATTTTAATATTGTGACATTTATAATATGAAATTTTATTCTTCACTTTAGTTCTTCTCTTCATTTCTGCCGCCAACCAGTAATGTCAGCGTTACTGTGGTCCGGTTTTAAAAGGTAAGGGTGCTGGGGATATTACGGGCACATGGGTCTTGTCAACTTATGTTTCAAGGTGACGGGCGCAGTGGCAATGCCCCTCAGATCTTAGCGATTTGAAGCTCTGAGTGGCACTGTAATTGTCATGGTTAGGCGTCTAGCTTACCATCACTTGCACGACTTGTTGGTCCCGTCACTTGATATTATAAAAAAAAAGAATTGTCTAACCTAACAAAGAATACAGTTCTTTTGAGGTTTGCGATGTATAAAAATAAATGCCGTTCTTCAAAGACGTAACTTCCATAAACAAGAGACTCAACTTTTTGTTAGTTTCGTTTGTTGTTTTACTTAGAACCTGTCATAATAAAATTATCATCAGATCCTACTAACCTACTATTAGACGGGTGTGCTTCAAGGATCGCGACTTGGTCCGATCTTAGTACACAATCATTAACTCATACCTGCATGTCTACCTGCTGACCGCCAGTCTCCACTAAGGATTGAACTTATGGTAACAATCCATCACCCTGCTCTATTACGAAAATAAGTGTAAGATTTTTAGTAAACACACATGATCAAAAAACTAGTGAACATCGAATCAAAGACCTCCTAAATTGGATAAAAGAGTTTCCCTAAATAGGTTGTCACTGCTTGAAATACCGTTTTGAAAAAAAGAAGCATTTTTATCTTACGAACAACATATTATTTTATCCATTGTTAATTCCATGACCAATAAATTTTCTTTTCCAAAAAAAACCGAAACGAAATAAATTCAAATTTCATAATCGATATCTTTCGAATCGATAAAGTGATGAAAGTTATCGAGAGACAAGCAAGTTTACACAGCGTTGAGTTTCTATTATCTTATCTATTCCACGCTGCGTCCCATCTCTTATCATCGAACGAGTGTGTATTGGTTGGGCCTTAAAACCAATGAGTTCGGTACGGCCGATGAATTTTCTTCAAAGTCAAAGATTATTTATTCCATAGGTAAAATCAATTTACACTTGAAAACGTCACATTTAAGCTACTGCTCGTTCACTACGCTGACCTCCCTGAGAAGAACGAGCAAGAAACTCCAGGGATTGCTCTTTTCAAATAAACTTAAATGCTATGGAATATACTTTGAATCAAATTTGTGTGGATTCTGGGGCCATGTCGTCTTTCCATACATCTTTATCTAACACGTAGTCTTCAATTTTGTAATATGATTTTTCGATCAAAATATTTTTAATGTAGTTTTTAAACTTAGGAAATGATAAACTTAATATATGCTCCGAAATCTTATTGTAAAAAACTTATTCGACTTGAACCTAGTGACCTAGTGCCATTGACCTTTGACATAATCTTTCTTAATAGAAAAAATTGCTTCTATAAATTATGCAACGTGATAAAAGTGCAAATCACGTTAAAATTTAATGTGGAAACGTGGAAGTCGATAGAGAGGTCTTTGCACACCAGTGGGATACAATAGGCTCATTAAAAAAAAAAGAAAAATATACGAATCATGTACGTTTTGGATAATATTTGAAAGGGTTGTAGCCCTAACAAGCCGTGACCAGGTTAACGGCAGTAAAACAGAAAACTTCAGATCCACAAATTTATTTAAAGTCGGCTAAAGAGAAGAAAAGGTAATAAGAAGTAAGGCTGTAACAATAAAAGGTATATATAATAAACAGGTACATTATTATAAAACACTACACTTCCTAACTTGATGAATAAGATATTATGTAGACATTTACCCGTAAAAGGGCCGAGTTATACTGAAATACGTATTCATAGGTACATGATAAGGCTGTAGTGGCTATAAACTTATTGAAATTGGCACATGATTTAGATTACCAGTGATTGTAAAATTAGTAATTAATCAAAATTAGACGTGATTGAATTTTAATTAGCTCCGTACGCTGCCGCGATCGAGCAGGGAGTGACATTGGAAAAAACAAAATCATAATGCGAGGCAAAAGAGCTATGGAACAATTCAAAATTTAAATTTAAATAGGAGTGGCCAGGTACCGGAGAAAGGTAATAAAAAGATGGGATGACGATGTAAGGAGGTCACACCGTCACACATTGAACTATTTCAATGTGAAATTGACAAAACGATTGCTTCAGGACAAAAGATTCATATTCTCATCGGCCTTTTCAAAGTCAAAGTCAAACAATCTTTATTTCATATGTAAGCAGAATTACACTTGAAATTGTCATACTGATTAAACTCTACTGCTCGTTCGTAAAGCTGATTCCCTTGAGAAAAATGGTTGCTCTTTGTAAATATACATTAGAATACATTTACCATTGCAATGTTTAATTTAAACATCTAGATCGAGAATTCCTGAATGAGCTAAACGGGTCACCACCAAAGATTTTTTGTCATCCAAGTACGCAGAAGTTGTATAATAACCTTTAGTATAAAGTTTTTGTAGTAAATGGCAAATTTTGAATATCAATCGGAATCTTGTTATGGAAGCGTATACATTACCCGTTAAATGAATTCTAGACTTTATGAAAACGACTGTCAAGAACAGTTAGTTTATTTTTATTTATTATTATATTATATTAACAACTTTGTCTTGTTATAAAACAAATCAAATGTAAACTTTACTTTAAGATGGAGCATGCCAAAAAAGTATTGACGTTGGCTCCGCCCAAATTTGTGAAACAAATATATACCTGAAGTTCGCGTGACATGCGACAGGAGATATTGAATTTTGCGCATTAAAGGTACCAAATTCGTTTTAGCGGAATAACTCTAAAACTAAAGGGATTAATTAGAAAGGGAAAATTAGAGGTCATATCGTGATTTTTATCTATCGAGGAAACTTTATTGTTTTATGTTTCTGATTAGTGTCTATGCTTGAATATATCGTGTAGTTACTCATACAATATTTTATTTTTAACTTTAAAGTGGATATACCCCCGAAAATCAAATCGAAGATTAGGAATTTTTCCTCAGCTCCCTCTTAAGAAATGTTCAATATTATAGAATGTCATATAAGAGAGTCCACAATTCCTAATTTGACTATATAGTTTATTGTAGACATTCGAAGTTATTACGGCGACACTCTATTTAAGTAGAGCAGTTGTGCATTTGATCAGAACGGCGCGTGTCTGTGTGCCACTTTACGAAAAGTATAAATAGGTTATTTAGGTTCCCGATTACCTCATAAATAAATCTACCCCTATCCTTAAGCGAGACGTATTATTGTTCACTTATTAACTTTTATATACCTTTTAACCTCCTAAAGCCACAACATCAAACAAGCAACATCAATATATAATATGTGAAGCGATTCAGATCCAGACAATACTAATCCTATGATCACGTAAACGCCCAGTGTACATTATAATGAAAATATCATATTTTACAATTCATTATATCACAGCAATATCGCCTATTCCCTGGCCCATAGTAACGTCTTTATTGATCGCTCCGTATATCGGCTAATACTCGAATATCAGTTAAGGCCGACGTATACAAATGGTGCATCCAAAATTGGCCGTTGAGCGATGGCCTTATCTGATCCGGGATCGAGATATCAAAGATATCTGCTGTCGTATATCAATGTAATTGCTGAGTGGTGTTTGCATAAGTATTGCTTATTCGGTAGGGAATCTTGAACTCCAAATACCTATTGGAAGTAAAGCTAATATTCGTACCTTAGTAAAACTTCCTGATTCGGTACTGGCGGCATATATTTGTGAAATAAAGGTTTCTAAAGTTGGGTTTTCAAAGAAGTGGGAACACATGTAACTTTTTCAATCTATACTTAATTTTCTTTTCGAGTTAGAAAAAATGTAAACAAAGAATCAGGGTCTATACCAACTAAGCCACGGAACGAACCAACGGACCTCACGAATTTTTCTATGTGCTTACGTCGTATTTTTGTACTTGGTCTTTCAACGACTTTTTAGTCGTGGCTTAGTTGGTATAGCGTCTGGCACGGTATGCAAGAAGACGTCGGTTCGAATCCGACCGGATCGAAGGAATTTTTTCTGAGTGTTTTTTCTGAGTGTTCGATCTTTGTATTAATAATTATAACAAACTAGTGGAGTAATTTCACAAAAAATAATTGAATATCAATTCAATAAAAATTTAATTAAAGAATCAGGGATCAAAAACTTTTTCTTCAGACAACAAAATAAAGAAAAGGAAAACATCATGAGAGTTGATTTCGAACGACAATTATAAATTACACGATTATATGTTTTTTTTTAAATCCGTTTACTGTTTGTAACCTCTGTTTCTTTAAGGTTTTTATAGCGTAAGTTTTTGAAATACAATAAGTATGCAAAGACAGCAAGTTATCATTTAATCTTTATTGAATAATACTACGAGAAAACAAACGTAACAATTTCATAAATTTACCCCAAAATTTTCTTCTCTCTAATGTAGTACAAAAAACGAAGTATAGCGACTCGGCGTATGAATGTATTTGGGATATCTTCAATAAGAACCGCAGTATTCAATAGGAACTTTATGTAATGATTTTTACCAATGATTTTTTTTTACATCAACTAAACTAAATAGAACACGTATAGTATACAATACACATTTTTCAAAAGGCTTTAATATCGTTAGTAACAAAAATAATTAAAACGTGTTAGTAAGGGAAAATTTTGAATTCGAGCCGAGGCAATATCGACTCTTAACAATAGATTACAATCAATATTGAATTTAATTTCTATCGCCGTAAAATCGCAGCAAACGAAAGTTAATATACCGCTAAAACAAATCTATAACAAAGTATACGATCATTTCGTGAAGTTTCGAGATAACATTATATATCCAAATTGATTCTAAACGATTCCATTACGACGCACTATTGTCGAAGTTCCTCTCTTATCTTCGACGTAAGTTATAAAATTTCAATCCGCCGAATTTCAAGACCGATCTGGAAGTCTTTAGATAGACTTTGGGCTCAGGTTGGTCGGAGTAAAGACAATTTATTCAGATGGGATGGGTTTCTCGGATGGCTGTAAACTGGATTGTTTATGCGGTGCGATTCAAACGATAGTCGTGCCTTACATCGTGACCTGGATGGCTTGCACGCTTGTATAGTGCTAGCTTGCATAGTGTTTATGTTAGAAGAAGAATAGCAGTAAAGCACCTTGTAAAAGGGTACGTCCTGGGAAGTATTGCCACCTTACCCGCTCACGCGATGCGCGCATCCTACCGCAAAATGGCAGCTATTTGGTTTCGCAAATTAGAAAAGGATTCAGTTTAAATACAAGTTTTAAAAAAAAAAATTATTATTCTGCATTGCTAAATAAATACCCTCCGCACTACAACAAAAACATCTCAAATAAAATGCAGTAATACACCGCAAATCCTGCACTTAAAAAGCACTAATGAAATTTTTGGTGTACTTGGGTAAATATGATAATATTCCGTTTGAGTGGTTCTAATGTTTACCATGAAATTACTCCTTAAAGTATAGTTTATAAACATTTATATTCAGGATAAACTTAAAAAACGCACTTACGGTATGTTTTCAATAAATAAACACCGACATCACCAGCCCAAACAATAACACACACGATTGTCGTGACGTATTTTTGAAGTTGTTTATTTTTTTTAAATGACTGACGCAGGCATTCAAAACTTTATGGTTTGCTAGAGTAGTTACCGAAATAGCAATTAGTATTAGTTCTTTTACCTGTTATAACTTCGATATCCGATAAATCGGTATAAAATCATCACCGGCACCTCTAGGTGTGGTATGCTTCCAGAGACGCATGAATCTCGTGAGCGGTTACCAATTTCTACAGCCAAGCAGTAACGTTAGCGTTCGGTTTAAAAGGGTAAGGGTACTTACTGGTGAAATGTTATTGTTACTAATTATTTTGTCGCGTTAAACAGTCCCAAGGCGCATCTGACGGAATGTGGTCGTAAAATAATTATAATGGGGAATTTTATTAGCAGTAGAGCTTGTGAAAGAATTCGTTAAGGGAAGTACTGCCGCCAAACAGTAATGTGGGCATTGCGTCCTGGTTGGAAAGGGAGACTTGTCAACTTATATCTCGATACGTCCAATGAATATTATGCCAACATTATTTTTGACCATTTTCTGTTATTATTGTAAGCAGCCATATTTATTCATTAATATTATGCTCCCCGAATTTTGTGAAAAAAATGTGAGACCTGTCAACTTATGTCTCAAGGTGACGGGCGCATCTTTGCAATTTAAATCTTTGAGTTACAACGGTTTGCAACTGTTATGGACAGGCGTATAGCTTACCATCAAGCGCACGACTTGTTTGTCTCGTCACTTAATAATAAATAAAAAAAACAGACTGGTCTTCCCGTTAACCTTTGAGCCCCAAGGCAATCGACAAGTTACGCAACATGTAGGCACAAAATACACATTTAGCAGTCAGACCATTCTACTTTCATCTTAACATTATACGGTCCAATGATGTTATTTTAGAGAGATGAACAATCAAATTTCGTCTGACAAAGCGAGATCGAGGGGGAGAAAATAATTTGATGAAAAGTTTCATTTAATTAACATCATTAAGTCTGAAAGTTTGTTGTTTTGTTACAACAAGTGTTTAAACTTGCCCTTTTCGGTAATTAGTCAGAAATATCCCAGACATCGCAGTAAAGTTTAAAATATAAACATGGATCGTTTAAAATTGTGGTATAGGACTTTTTTCACACTTGTACTAACTATACTTTTGGAAATTTTACATTAGAGCAATTTGAAAGTTTGGCTTCGAATTCCAGAAGCAACTTCCTATATATGACTGATTTGTAGCATTCATAAAATAGTGGAACTATTAGGTTGTAATTTACTTTATAACTTAAAGGTTCTTAACATTAAGTTTGCAGAATTATCGATCAATTAAAAAGAAAGTACATGCACTTAGCACAATTAAAAATTATCCAATAGTATGCAACTATTACATTTGTATTCGTAACACGAATTTTGACTAATATTCTCAGCATAATGTGAATTTAGTATCTCCGTGTCCTAGAAACTACACGATTTCTTCTGGAAATAAAATCAGTTAATTTAAAAACGTAAGTAGTAAGTATTTCCCTAATAAAATAAGAACAGTTCAATTATTGGACTCCAGTTTTGAGCTCAGTTAGTTTACTTGGTGTAACGTTTTTACAAGGTGAATGGGAGCGATGCAGGGAGATGTTTAATACATCTGATATCGATGAAAGAAAAAATAATAAATTATGCACTAAGTGCAAGTTTGCGCTAGACCATCGATACGGGCGGTTTTTTATTGTGTCTTATGTCTCAGGGTGATGGGCGTAGTGGCAATGCCCCTCAGCGGTTTAAAGCTCTGAGGACACTGCAACTGTTATGGACAGGCGTGAAGCTTACCATCAGGCCCACGACTTGTTCATCCCGTCACTTGAAATTATATAAAAAAAATATCTTAAATGCTTGGAGTAGCGCTCGCTTGCTGGCACATATGGGATGGCTCTGCTAAGTACTAACTGGCCACCTTGGATTCAGTTGAAAAACGTGCCAAGAGGCTTATAGGTGGTTCGGATTCAGTAGAGGAGAAGCTGCAGAGCCTTGAACACCGCCGGAAAGTTGCTTATTGGTATTCTACAGGATATATCATGGAGAGCGTGTGATGATATTGCATGATTTAACTCGGCCTTCCCCTTTCCATCACCGGGCAACTAGTCGTAGGCTGTGGTTTCCATCAGATTACTTGGAGGTCAAATACGCAATTATTTCTGTATAAAAAATCTTATATAGGTAAAAATATTAGACAACATCACAAACGTTGCTTCGATGCCAACATAAGTTACTAAAGCACTTGTGTTATGGAAATCGGAAACAACGACGGTACCACAAACAAACAAACCCGAGACAATATAGAAAAGTTAGTTTCCTGCATTAACCAGGCTGGGAATGGAACCCGGGACCTCAGAGATAGCAACACTGCACCCGGTATGTAAGCCACTCGACCACGGAGATTGCCAAATTTACACATAAATATTTTCAGTTTCCTTTCAAATTTCAAAAATTACTTGAAATTAGTTTGAAATGTGTTGTTTAACAATTTATGTACCCTCCTAATAAGGTCACATCTGCAAAATTAAAACTTTTCAGGAGAGCTCTTTAAAAATTCTACGAACGAGATTCGTCGATAACTTCTTTATAGAGTTATAAACACATATACATAGTTTGTTTTATGTAGTTCGTATACTGCCCTCGGAACGAAAAAGGGCGCAACTAACATTTTTATCAAAATTTACTTACATACATATTCGGGATCAGTAAATAAAGGCCAATCCAACTATTTTTCTTAAAGAAATACATTTCTCAATAACTGTTGAATATACAGCTATTTCAAAAGGCATAACTGACTTCAATAATCAGATTTTTTTACTGTAAAAAGTCATATTTGACATTTATTACGTTAATGCATCTATAGCTAAGGATTTTACTTAGTAATGTAAGGTGCTGTGCGTAAAAAAGACACAACTGAATACAACTGTGCCCTGTAGTTCTATTCATGAGTCAAGTATTAAAAGTTACATATACATTAGTTATTCCCTGCATATTATAATATTCATATATTTTCATATGCATGTTATAATATTTTTATATCTTTTTTCCAATAAGTTAAAAAAAAAACAAATAAAATGTTTTTTTTTATTTAGGTATACACCCATTAAGAGCTCTCATGCCAAAAAAGTTTTGACGTTGGCTCCGCCCAAATTTGTGAAACAAATATATGCCTGAAGTTCGCGTGACATGCGACAGGAGATGTTGAATTTTGCGCATTAAAAGTACCCAATTCGTTTTAGCGGATTAAAAAAAATCCGTAGTAACAGTTCTCGATCATGCATAAATATAATTAATTATCTAATTTTTGTCTTAATAACCTGTAGCATTTCGAGGATGAATCGAAAAAATGTAAAAATTAGAGGTCATTTCGTGATTTTTATCTATCGAGGAAACTTTATTGTTTTATGTTTCTGATTAATGTCTATGCTTCAATATATCGTGTAGTTACTCATACAATATTTTATTTTTAACTTTAAAGTGGATATACCCCTCTAAAATCAAATCGAAGATTAGGAATTTTTCCTCTGCTCCCTCTTAATAAATATAACATTACTATGTAATGCGTAACATAACAAATTAATTTGAATTTACATTACAATGTAATAGTATAATTATAATTACTTTATATTTTAAAAATGGAGTGTACGCTTAAAAATTGGCACGTATCGCATACTGTCCTTACAATAATATTGGTTAAAACGAAAAAATATATTTTTAAAAAAGGCTGCTTAAAATGCAATTAAAGTTTCTACCTACTTAACATTAAAATACCACTTTACATCAGTAAAACTTAAAAAATATTTAAACTTATTTTACTAACGAATTTATAATTAGATGTTTGTGCCTTTCTTTCTTCCGAAGTCAGTATTATTATATGACTTTTTTTGTAACAGAATGTAAAAGAAGAAAATTTCATGAATTAGGATTTCATTACGAGTATATATTATTCAATGAGACTGTACAACTCAGTTAGGGTGTCACGGGAGAAACGCCTTTACATATATTAAGAGCGAAAATAACTTTTTTGCTTGCTTTTTCTGATCGGCTCAAGCCAATGAGTGGTGATTCCGTTATACACCATCGCGTCTTCAAGTACCATCGAGTATATAACCAAAAATAGAAACTAAATAAGGGCCATTCATACCTGACAACTCATCAGGCAAATGGGCCTTATATCACTTTTAAACGTCAATTCTCGTTTGCACTGAAATCACAAATTACAAAGCTGAAATAGTACAGCGCTAATAATTGGCCTGTGCGTATGTCTCCGTATATTCTAAAGCATTTATTATAATAAAAATAATATGTCTAACTATGGGGCGGCTGTTTCAATCGGTCGCGGTGGTGTGGGAAAAACAGCGAAACATCTAATTACATAATTAGTAATTTGTGATAACCGGAACGAACTAGGAACAGCCTCAGGGACCACCTCGAGAGTTTCAAACAGAAGAAGAATTTTCAAAGAAATTGTGAATACATAGACATGCCTATAAAATGTGATCATTTCCTATCAGATTCTGACTTGGTGACAGTGGGACCAGCACGAGAGTGCACCCTTTCAAACAAAAAAAGAATTTTCAAAATCGGTCCATTATTGACGGAGATATCTGAAAATTTACATACAGCCGAACATACAACCTCCTCGTTTTTTTTCGAAGTCGGTTAAAACAAACGTTATCACATTTCATGGATAATTAAATAATAAATATGTAATTTTTCAGTTTTCGTCCATTACAGTAAAGCTCAACTTAAAATGGACGATTTGAAGTGGTACAATTGACGATGACGATACCCGTCAATTATTTCGAATTCGGGTTGGCCAATCGGAGCGCAGTTGTCACGTATGGCAGAATGGTTTTCAAACAAATTAAATGATATTTCGTCTCTATTTCTAGTTATACACTCGATGTCAAGTACAGTCAACTCTTATAATCACAATGACATTAAAGTTTAGTTGCAGAACCCGTAATTTGTTCGTCATAAGCGACCAGCTTAGAGGTGCTCTTTACGGTAATTGTCGTTTAATGCGTCTTGTCGAGAGAAACTTAAAAGTTTAATATTGGGACTAACCTAATAAGTATACATCTCAAATGATTTCAAACATATTAAAAGCAATTATTACAATTCAAGCTTAAGTTTATTGTACGCAGTTATTTTTTGGAGAATGTTTGAGAAGAAACTTTTTTAGTGTACTGTTTTTTCCTTTTACAATTCTAAGTGACAGGGTGGATAGTAAGCGACAGGCCTATCCATAACAGTTGCACTGCCATTTAGAGCTAGCTTTAAATCGCAAACATCTGAGGGGCACTGCCACTGCATCCGTCACTTTGAGACGTGAGTTGAAAAGTCCCTTGTGCCTGCAATGTGCGTTAACATTCCCCGTACCTAGTATTCGTATAAGTCATCTATATCAAACCCATATACATCTCACAGCTAAACATGAGTGTCCTCAAATACAGATTTGCTCCAATTTTATTTCCATTCCGTTGGTAAATTCTGTAGAATTTCATTATTGATTGATTTCATTATTTATAAATATTTCGTCGTGAATTTTTTAATGTTTGATTTTGCTGTAATTTTTTTCTTTCTTTCGTTCTCATTACTAAATTTTGCTATTTTTTCTTCTGTGATATCAATTTTGTCGTATACAAATTGGTATTTATTTTTTTCTTTTTTTAACTGTGAATCCTTCCAATAGTAACCAGTCAGCATTTAAACACAAACGAGAGACTGGAATGCGCAGAGCTGTCAAATTACGAGGTCCTCCAGACGATGGTTATGGCAGACATTAGGACTCCTCCTTACACAATTACCGTATGTTCCAAGGGGAAGAAATGTTATGCCTTTAGGTTTATTGCGACCGGCTTGCAGTTTGTTAAAGGAAATTATGTTACATATTGTTTTAGGCTACGCATTGTCTGTAATTAAATTAATGGGTTTTGCATATATAACGTTAGGATTTCCGTCTCTAGATGGCGCCGCTTCGCTACTGCCAAGTGTCTAATGTAAATGTTTAAGTAAAATTCCAATTACGAAACCGAAATAACAAAAAACCCCTTATATATTCTACTACTGGACACGAGTCTGCTCTAACACGTCTGTCGCCGATTAGAACTTTAAAAAATGTTATGTTTAGAGTACGTAGGTAGACGTAGAGTTTGATCGACGTTTACCTAAAATAAAATAAATAATAACGCACACATTCATAGCCCCGCTCTAGGGAAACCCTGTATTGCGAGTACCATGGACACAAACATAGACAACCACAAATTACACCCAAACTCGCGAGAGAAATAAATGTTGGCTATACAAGTATTTCTCCCGGGAATCAAACCTGGGCCCTCTGCATGGCAGACAGCATGGTGAAGGCAACTGTGACATTCGTCTGTTGGTTTTAGATTGACATTTGAAATTAACTTATTTTTTGGTCAGTTTGCAACTTTGAAATTAAAGTAATTTTTTTATTGTATTCTTTTTTCATCTTCTAGATCTAGAAAAGGTAAAAAGTCTAAAAACCAAGTAGTAACAGAAGTTCGTTAGGGCCTCGTCAGCCGTGTTATAAGTAGCATTTTCCACTTGCGGCGTCAACGAGCATCGCAACATTAGCATTTTGACCCCCCACAGCCCCAATAGGTAGATGTAGGCCATTTTGACCCACCGCGACGATGAACGTGCAAAGGATAGGAAAAAAGAGGTTTCCGCCATGAATCACCACATTGGCCAGCGGCCATTAAAATAAGAAAGTCAACATAGATGACATACCATACACAAGGTTAAATTTTTTTTTTATACATGACAGGCAAATAATATAAGGATGATATCCTGTGTGTAACGATCGCGAAAACCTAAGAACTCGATACCTTTTTTTAATTTACCAAAAGCAATTATATATATCCAAAAGTCTTTTTCCCAGCATCAACAACGTCATATACAAATTGCAGGTGTACAATAGTCTCTCAGGCGTCGAAGTCACGCGTCTGGCCTTTTGTCTGAAGATCTTTTGTCTCGTAGCTTCCAGGTGTCTGAACACTGTTGGAAAAATGCTCGGCATCCCATTTGTGATCGCGATAATGACTTTGAGATTTCAGATGTGGACTTTAATTAATTAAATTACTATGTGCCGCATCGAGCAATTTTAAATTGGAAAAACTACATTCTTGAACAAAATGAATGGATTTTGTAAGCTTTATTTTTAAATTTAATGCTTGGAATCTCATATAGATTCTGGTTTTGTTCAAGACATGTATTAGATAATTTTACTTAGTTTATAAGTCTTTTTAAATGTTAGTGGTTATGTTTCTTCTAAAAATTAAGAAGGCGCCGGTTCAAATTTCTATTTTATTTTTATTGTAATGGTTTAGTATTTTTTTAAATATCGAATGACTGGACGAATAATTCGTGCTGTGGTAAGCTAACACGCCTATCCAAAACAGTTGCAGTGCCACACAGAGCTTTAAATCGCAAAGATCATACAGGCATTGCCACTGCGCCAGTCACCCTGATACACAATTTGACAACTCCCATGTGCCTGTAATTTCCCCAGAGATTTTTTATGAAAGAGTTCGTCCAGGGAAGTACTGACACCTATTTCTTTGCAACTTCCGGTGTTGAAGTATAAGGGTGCTGATAAAATTACAGGCAGATGTAAATTGTGAAGATATGTCTCAGGGTAACGGGTGCAATGGTATTGTGATTTAAAGCTCTGCTTACCACCAAACGTACGACTAGTTCTCCCTGTCACTTGGTATCGTAATAAAAAAAGATTACAGAAAACAGATTAAAATACTATTTTAATACAAAAGAAAAATATCAGTAAATCTGCACTATAAGTTTCCGGAACTGGCTTTTCGTAGTATGGAGTATGTAATTTATCAACTCAGCGGAGCTTCGCTCGGTTTCAAACTGCTTTTGGCCATAAAGTAACATGCAAGACAACTATTTATAGCTGATTTGCAGAATTCAAACGCAGTCATGTAAATCTCAGTGACGAATTTCGTGATGGTCACCTGTCCACTGCTGTGAACAACAAAAACGTCAATGTTGTGCACCGTATGATCAAAACAGACAGGCACGTGACATACAATGAGATTCGGGCATCTTTAGGCATAGGCATGAGTCAAATACAATCAATACTACACAAACATTTGGGTGTGAAAAAGCTGTGCTCTCGGTGGATCCCACACAATTTGGCTGAGGCTCAAAAAACGGATGGCGTCACTTGGTGCAATGCCATGCTTACCAGATTCAACAAAGGGGCGTCAAATTTGGTGTGGGACATAGTAACAGGTGACGAAACATGGATTTATAGTTACGATCTCAAAACAAAGCAGCAATCGAGCGTATGGGTCTTTCGAGATGAGCCGAAACCAACCAAAGTGGCGCGCGTGCAAAGTGCCTCTAAGCGGATGATTGCTTCTTTTTTTAATAAAACTGGACACGTGGCTAATGTTGCTTTGGAGAATCATTGTACCGTGAATAGTGATTGGTACACGACCATTTGCTTGCCGGAACTTATTGTTAAACTCCGTAAAAATAACCGTTAACGCGGTATGATCTTGCACCACGATAATGCCAGTTCTCACACGACCAGACATGAAATGAAATGAATTTTTGAAGGTGAACAACGTTGATCTTATGTGCCATCCCGCTTACAGTCCCGACCTGGCACACAAACTAAGAACCAGTTACGCGGTCAATGATTTTCATCACCTGAAGAGGCTG
>NW_020654422.1:21328218-21328458 GCF_003589595.1 Hyposmocoma kahamanoa
TGCTTATGGGCGCATTCACTCACGCGTTGCACCATGTTGCACAGTTTCTAGTACAGAATAAACGGGCTAAATGAGTCATAAACATAGTAATAAATGTCTTTCAGTCCAAAATACAACCACTAGATCAGGATCACCATCAGTATTTAATTGGTTATTGTCCAGGAAAACTATGGAGGTAGGCATTGTAGTGTAGTTGTGTGTGGATAGTGATCTGTGTGTAATAATAATGAAAAAATCTAT
>NW_020654422.1:21343458-21357318 GCF_003589595.1 Hyposmocoma kahamanoa
AAAAACACATCGTATAGCTTAATCGTACTTAGATGACAAAAATCCGTAGCGTAGTGACCAAGTGAACCGTTTAACTTTTGCAGTTGGTCTCGATCTTCGAAATGAAAATTGTAAATCACTATGAATGTTTCTTGTTCTTTTCATGGGAATCTGCTTTACGAATAAGAAATAGAGTTTCATCAATATGACGTGAAGTGTAATTTGCTTACCTCTGTAATAAAGATTATTGGATTTGACTTGGAAACAACAAAATGTGTGCCTGAGGGAAAGCTACACGCCTGTCCATAACAGTTACAGTGCCAGTCAGAGCTTTAAGATCTGGAAAAACCGGACAACTGTTCAAAACCGGAACACGGTGGCAGTACTACCCTCGACGAACTCTTTCACAAGGAGCTCTACCGCTATTAAAATTGTGGAATTTTCCAACCCACATTGGACCAGACGTGACGGACATTAACCATCTCACACAGGTGCCCAGTATTTGAAAGTATAACAGTTCGGCGATGAAGTAATTTTGAATTATTTGCCTAAGATATGTGCAACTGGGCTCCTCGACGCCGCCGGTCTATTTGCGGGTTGTTTATAGCCCATTAGAGGGGGAAAACTACTCGTTACTGTAATGAAAACGGAGTGGACGCCACTCATTATCATCGGATAAGCCTGGTGTTGAGTTTCAGCTCGGTTCAGGCTTAACGCGGTTTATGAAAGACAGTTAATAGTCATAACATCTATACATATGGAGTTCTTAAGTTTTCGCGATTGTTACTATTGCGAACGCAATAGAATTTTTGTAATAAAATTTAATATAATTTCAAAGCAGGAACTAAATGCTCGTCAAGGGCACATTACGTAGGCGTCTATTTTGAACCAATCAACTAACACCACATAGATATTATTTCATCCCTACTACAATTTAACGAAGTTTTTGTATGAAATCAAAAAGGTCAAAAATGACGTTCACTTTTGAATTGTTATTCTTTAAGAAACCACCATTGTTTAGCGAATAAAGGCACTACTCCTGTAAACCAGCTACCTATGGCCAATATTTATTTATTTATTTATTTATTAATAGACAAAATGTGTAATATAACAGTTTGCACCATGGCGTTACGACAATTCAGTTAATAACAATTTAAAAAGAAAAAAACAAATACACAAAACAAAAAGAAATAGAACAATAAAATAAACTTAAAATTATCTACTTATTAATTCATTCATACATCTCTCCAAGACTCTCTTCCATTCCGTCATCAGTCTCTCTATCCCAGTCACAAACACATCACACTGCGGCGATGCTGCGAGCATGGAGTTGAGGAGTGCAGTCGTACGTGGAATAGGCGAGTGTCGGTGCAGTTCAGTGCGAGAGGGCTCGATTGCCAGGAGGGGCACACCACGTCGCCAAATATATTACTATATAAATATATTACAGTCAACTTAAATCGTCTTTTAATTTTACGAGCTCGTCGAGATCCTCATCATTTTCTACGTGGGTCTGTCGGCTACAGTTACACGTAAGATTTGAAACTATTTTTCTGGATTTAAATCGCGTACATTCGTTTTTTTCAAACAAACCAACGTTTCCTAAACATAACTATGAAATCGACGGCGAAACTCATTAATCAATTTTATATTTTCGCAACATCAATGTCTTCATTTTTTTTAAGATACTAATGTCCATTTGCAACTAAACTTAAGTATGTCTTAAACCAATGGTCGCAATGCAAAGTACACTCTTATAACATTGTGTTAAGAAAGACTTAGCAATTTAAACATTAGTTTAAGAAGTTTAGTGTAGGTGGATATAACGGAGGGTAATAAACAAGTGCACTTGGTGGAAAGCGACATGCGTATCAATAACAATTGCAGTGTCAGAGTAGTGATAGTTCCATGTAAATATATTTTGCCATAACACTTACCCATTCCAAACAGGAAGCAGTAATGCTGACATTACTGCCTGGGAGGAGAAATAGGTAAGATAGCAGTACTTTCCTGGACGAAGTCCGTCACAAGAACCTCTACTGCTACTAAAATTTTGATTTCATTTCTTATTACTTTGCGTTAAATTAAAATCAGTTTTGAAATGTTAAATTATCTACAATTACAAAATAAAACTGTTTACTAATTTTACATGTGTAAATTAGTTTTTTTTTAAATAAATGCAACGTCATCGCTGAAAATACAATATAGTATTTTGTAATCCAAATACTGCTTTGATTTGTATTCTACGGATGTTTTTTGCCTAATTTCTTTTTATTTACTTAAAATATCGGCGCTTAAGTCAAGAAAGAGCGAATACCTAAACTGAAGTTTTTTTTACGATGCCAATTAACTGGACCAACAGGCGTGCGCCTGGTGGTAAACGACGTGCCAATCCAAAACAGTTGCAGTACCACTCACAGCTTTAAATCGCAAAGATCGGAGGGAACTGCGCCCGTCACCCTGAGCGAGGCCACGCGACGCTGCGATGCGAACATAAACCTTATCCTCTACAAGATAACATTTCATTAAACAAAACTGCAAAGGAAGCTGCAGTAAGCCTTTTATAAATTGCAATATGCTGTGGAACACATTTTCTATTATCTAAAATACAAATTTCTTCAAACAAAAGAGAAAAGTCGCATCGTTTTCATTTTTTGTTTTAATGAAATGTTACCTTATCTTGTAGAGAATAAAGTATAGGTTGCATTTGCTTGTTCTGTTGCAGCGTCACGTCGCGACGCGTCGCGCAGTCTGGCGGCGACAATATAAGGCAACCTTTTAACATAAAGTTGATAAATACAATTTACCTGTAATTTCACCTAATAATCTCTGGAAGCAAAGTTTTAACAATCTACTAAACAGTATGATTATACCACGCCTGTAGTTTGTAACGAAAAACCTCCGATGGAGTGAACTTCGTAACTAGCAGGGAGCGTAGTTAGAGAGTTAACTGCTCGGTGTTAATTTATTTTTTACTCGACGACGGAGATTCTCTTGTTAACTTACTGATTTGCTAATTAACTTTTGTAGTCTACAGCTTTTAGATTACTACTGTAATATGTGCTATATTTACTATGGGCCAAGGGATTTATTGTCTTCGGCATGTTCTCAACTATACCAATATTTCGATATCAACATGAAACCATTTTTCGGATTTAAAGCGCGTATTTGTTTTTTTTATATATATTTGTTTTTAACCGACTTCAAAAAAGGAGGAGTATGTGATATATGTTACGCGATAACTCCGGTGTTTGTGAACCGATTTTCATGATTCTTTTTTTGTTGGAAAGGGGGTACTTCCATAATGGTCCACCTTGATTTTAAAGAAAATTATCCACCTCTAAGGGTGGCTGTTCACGCATGATGATTCATTTTTATAAATAGCGCCTAAACTTTAATTTAGGAGCAATTATTTTAATGGTTGATTTTGCTATTTCTCCAATTCAAGGCGTTTTTCTCTCGATATACTTTGAGTAGTGAGAATCGATTTTTATTATCTCCAGTGTCAAGTCCTGTATAGTGGCGAACTAGGGGATATTAGATAAACTTAGCAAATAGACGTAATTCCACTTACTTTTGAGGTCGTTTTTTTTACTACTCTGTACTGATTTATTTTATTCAAACAAGTATTACTAGATACGATTTTTACAGGTCCCATGGTCACGGGTGATTTAGGTTACCAATATTCCAATTTTCTTCTCTCTCTTCTCTCTTATTAGGCACGAACATTCTTAATACGAATGATGAAGGTACCTTTAAATTAGACAATTAAGAAAATCAGGCGTTACTTTGCGAAAGTCCATGTTAATAAAAATGGTAAAAATAAATTTGCTACTCCGCGAACCCAGTGAAGGTTAAATCGTGCATATTGGGCATTGTGCATATAATCGAGCATATATCGTGCATATTGTGTATATTTGGGCCAAAATATACCCAAATATTAATTAAATTTTTATTGCATTGATATTCAATTATTTTTTGTGAAATTACTCCACTAGTTTGTTATAATTATTAATACAAAGATCGAACACTCAGAAAAAATTCCTTCGATCCGGCCGGATTCGAACCGACGTCTTCTTGCATACCGTGCCAGACGCTATACCAACTAAGCCACGGAACGAACCAACGGACCTCACGAATTTTTCTATGCGCTTGCGTCGTGTCTTTGTATTTGGTTTTTCAACGACTTTTTAGTCGTAGCGCCATCTATGAGAAATCTATGACAGATTTATCACCCAGTTAGTACCTTTACAGCTACCAGTCCTGGCGAGAGATGTCGCTATTCACTGTATTAATTAAATATTTATTGAATTGATATTCAATTATTTTTTGTGAAATTACTCCACTAGTTTGTTATAATTATTAACACAAAGATCGAACACTCAGAAAAAATCAACCGGATCGAAGGAATTTTTTCTGAGTGTTCGATCTTTGTATTAATAATTATAATACCCAAATATATTTGAATATATTTGGTGGTGGTCTTTGTGACTGTAATTGCGCTTTTGTTACTTATTTTATTAATTTTACGCAGCTATTTTGCACGATTTAACCTTCACTGGGTTCGCGGGGTAGCAAAATAATTTACTTCCATTTTTTTTCAAGAAGCGCAGCGAAGCGCGCCCATTGTCATGACACGCATCACTTTTGCAGTTACAATTAGTGAACTAAAAATTACTGAAGCGGTACAGACGCGCGGCTGCTGCTACATATAGTTAATATTATGTAAAAATTTTAGACCGTAAAAGCTTCACAGTCATTAACAGTCCGAATAGTAACAAAGTTGAAGTCCGAAAACCCAGTAATACAGCTAATGGTCAATAAACAAGAGCCATAGGCTCAGCGGCCAGCGCACTGATCCCGGAACTAATCTCGAACCGTAAGATGCGTAATTCTCTTTATGGCATTGTTTTGGGACAACTTCCGATCTGGATTTTGGGACTATTATGTAAAATTATCAAAGGGAAACAAACTGGAGGTTGCTGTATACAGGGTGACATTTTCAGAAACCAAAAATCAGTAACATTATTGTATGAATTGGTAAAAAGGTGTTACTTACAAGTAATTAGATCCACAATTTATTTTATTTGACTTCACTCTACCCGTCAAAGTGTAACTATTTTATTTATTTATTTATTACATGGACAACAAAACAGGTAACAATCAAATATATGATATTACACAGTTCTGTAATACATTGCAATCCAACTTATGTTGACTCATCATTGTAGAGAAACAAGAAAGATCTACTCACTGTTCACAATTTGATGATAATTTTACTTGGTTAATTAATATTGTAATAAGTATACGTAGCGAGGGATGGTCAGGGAAGACGCTTGAATGTCCAGAATGCGCAACGGTTTTTATTGACGTAGTCGTATGATCGACATATGAAAACTAATCGCGCTCATCAACGATGTCAGCTCACCGTCCCACCCGGTGGAAGCTAGATGTATGTCGATCGAATGAAAATCATTCCAGTGACCCGATAGCTCGGTTACTAGCTTCCAAATAACCCGATCATTTTACAGTTTCACGGGTCATGCGCGCAATACTCGACTTTATTGTTATAATTTTACAGATTATTCAACAATTCACAATATTATTGATGTCTCGTTCACACTCACGTGAAGACCCCACTCACGACACGGTTCGCCTTATCTTTCTTCGTTTGGATCGAACATTTGTGCGATAGAGCATTCGTTCCATAAAACCTTAGTTCGATCGAACTAAAAAGTCAAGCAGTGGATCAACGAGTCAACGGGTTAACGGATCAATGAGTCTATAAATCATTCATCCTAATTGCTCCGTTGCGTAGTGTCCATTACATGGTAATTTTGTAACAGATAACTGTTTTTCGATATGTTCTGTTTATTTAAGAGTGCACTAGCTAATATTAAAATATTAATGAATAATAAATTAGTAATTTTAAATGCTCATAAGTTTTTTTTTATATAGGTACTTTTGTTTTGTAATACCGTTAGCTTTCCTAGAAGGAAATTTTAGTGTCCTAAGTGTGGTTTATCAATGATGCATTTAACTATAGACACATTGCCCATCAGCAGGAAAGAATAAAAGCTGTACAAAAAAAAAATTGCACAATTTGACACTTTTAAACGCCATATGTATGTATCATGAGGGACGGGTGACTCGCTAAAATATCGAATCATTTGATCCGATCTACACATGGGTCATGAACGACCCGGGCTATCAAAAATGATCGATCTACACAGGTCTAGTGGAAGTGGCAGCCGGCGACCGATGATGATTCTATGAGCTTTCATCCAAATATCCCATCCGATCGAAGTACTGGAGTGCCACACGTAGACCCTATGATTCGATACAAAGCGATTTCCTTTAACAATGTATGTGGTAATTTAGTGAACACTTCGATAGCGCGTTCTATTTTGCTCCCAACGCCATCTAGCGGCAAAGCGAGGTTACTAATATTTCTTGTACGTGGTATTACAATATACTTATTTATAAATACAAAAGCGACATGGGTGAATAGCTATGTAAGTAAGTATTATTTTAGATTCAGAATTTTCAACCAAAAATACCCAAACCGACGTTTTCCATAGATATCTAGTAGTAAAGCCGACATTCTTATTAAGGGAGCATTTATTTATTTTTGGAAGATTTACAGCAAATTTCTAACAATAATTATAATGTTAAGTAACATGTGAAAATGCTAATTACAAATCTCCACAAATCAGGTCAAGTGTGTGTGAGTGCTTATAAAAGGAAGTGTTATTCTTGTACTAGTGCAAGTAAAAGACTAAGGCATTGCACACTAAAAGAACATAATAGTATAAAAATTAGATAAATGGTGCTCAGTATGTCTTTACCGGTAACCAGAATTTTGTGTGAGAAAGGCGCGATTGGCAGTTCTTCACAACGCCCTAAAATACCAAATGATGGGACGAACGTGCAAAGTGACACGCCTGTCCATAGCAGTTGCAGTGTTACTCAGAGGTTTAAACCGCAAAGATTTGACGGGCACTGTCACAATGTCACCGTGAAACATAAGTTGACAAGTCTCAAGTGCCTGTTATTGCACCAGCAACTTTACCCTTCAAAACCGAAATGCAGTATCGAAAATACTACTGCTTGGCGGCAGAAGTAGGTAAACTTCCCCGAACGAACTCTTTAACAAGAAACTCTACCGCCACTGTCTCAGGGAGACAGGCGCAGTGGCAGTGTCCCTCAGATATTTGCGATTTAAATTTCAGAGTGGCACTGCAACTGTTATTATTGAGATTTTTTTATAATACCAAGCGACGGGACGAACAAGTCGTGCGCCTGGTGGTAAGCGACACGCCTATCCATAACAGATGCAGTGACACTCAGAGCTTTTAATCGCAAAGATCTTAGGAGCACAGTCATTGTCCCAGTCACCCTGAAACGTGAATTCAAGTCCCATGTGCCTGTAATTTCATCTGTCTTCCTTGACCTTCGAAACCAGAACGCAGTAATGCTCACATTACAGTTTGGCGGCAGAAATAGGTAAGGTGACAGTACTACCCTGGACGAAATCTTTCACAAGGAGCTCTACTGCTATTAAAATGTTTGTATGTGTATGTGAGTGCTTGTATTTTATTGCATAATGTTCATTTTGTACACAAATCACGTTCGGGCATAAGCTGACTCCTTGCATGGGCCTTTTGGGGCGAAAACCCAAGCATAACTCACAGTAGAGACTGTCGGGAAGTCGTTTATTAACCACTAACTATCCACGCATCGTTGGCAACCTTTGGTCAATTGACAATGTTATTCCTGTTGACCCACTTCATACACTAGTAGCCTACTGAGGGTTAATAGTATAACGGTGACCGGGTCAAATACAGTTTTCCGTGATCTCTCTCCATAATTTTAAAAGAGAATTTATTAGAGGTTTATTGTACATATAACTTTATAATAAGCTTATTTTTTATACAGGGTTATTTGTAAAATTTGACATCCTCCTAAATTATATCACTAACACCGTAAAAAACTGTTTTTGTTCCATTACTATTTACAAAAACATAATTAATTTACCAAAAAGAATCTCTAAAGTTTTTGTCGTACTATCTGACATTTTTATTAGACCTGTACCCCCGCCCCACTCCTGCGTTTTCATCGGACAATTATAATCTTCGTTACAGAGAGTATGTACGAAAGTAAAAACGTAATGGGACAAGAGTTATTGTTTACACACACTTGCTCGTAAACAGTGCCTTAATATGCAGGCAAAGTCGGCTGTAATGTGCTGAATTATGCCGACGGGCTTTTTCATTACATTACCGTCTTATGACAGCAATGAATTTTAAAAATTTAATTGGACTATTACTTCTCATATACGTCAAAATTAAGCAAAAACTTTTTATGCTCGAAAAATCTGAATTGTTTCATATAAGCTTGAAGTATAGAAAAAAAATGCTAAATTTGTAAATTCAAATTCTGCAGCATTCTTAGTATTTTGAAATTATTTATTTTGTACCTTTATCATCACAGCTATGAGAGCAAAGAGGTTACTTAAGTTCTGTAACAAAATTGAAACATTCGCTTAAAATAAACGAAAATTTAAATGCAATTCGGCCACATATTAATCGAAACATTACAATAAAATAGAATAGAAATATGTTTATTTGCCAAAATTCAAATTCAAGTAAATTTGTATTCGAAAATTCTAATTATTCTTTATTACTATAAAAGCAATGTGTTTAAAGCCATTTTGTCAATTGTAATTTAAAAGTAAATCTTTGTAACCATTTAATTTTTATTTGGTAAATTATTGAGAATAATTATACACACGTTGAAGCAGTTTTTCTTATAAATTACCTCATGACAATAAGATTGGTACAAAAGATCCATAAATTTAGCTCTAGTTTGCCTCTGAATGATTTCACCACACGTGTTTTGAAAGATTGGTGATAAGTTTTGACAAATACACGGATATCCCGAACGTACATGCATGACAAAGGCAGTATGTTTATTTTTTTATTATTAGTGGTTAAAGTATGAAATTGCCGTTTTATTGCAATAGGTTCTTTGAATTTTCATAGAATCTTCATGGTTTGAGGTTTTCGAATGAAACTTTTTTCAAATGGTTTCTGTGATTTTTTTTTTTTAAATTTGAAACATTTGAATATCGACTTTCAATTGTTTTTGTTATTCAATTTAGACAAGAAAGATGGATACTGCGAAAATTCGAGTGATTTTTGAATACGAGTTCCGACGCGGAACTAACGCGGCAGAAACAGCCCGCAATATCAATGCTGCGTTTGGAGAGGGGTCTACTAATGAACGCACCGTGCGATTTTGGTTTAAACGCTTTCGTGATGGAAATTTCGACTTAAAGAACGAGTCACGAGGAAGACTGCCCACACAGGTGAATAACGATGAATTAGGAGAGATAGTGGAAGCCGATCCTAGTCAAACTACCCAGGAATTAGCGGCATGGTTTAACGTTACCTTACCCACAATATTGACTCACTTGCGTCAAATCAATAAAATAAAAAAATACGAAATATGGGTGCCTCATGATTTGACTGATCTGCAGAAAGAAACGCGTGTTGAAACTTGTGTTGCCTTGTTGAACCGGCACAGAAATGAAGGAATATTGGATCGAATTGTAACATGTGATGAAAAGTGGATTCTTTATGATAACCGGAAAAGAAAAATGCAATGGCTGACCCCAGGTCAAATGCCACAACAGTGTCCTAAAGCAAAACTTACCAATAAAAAGGTAATGGTAACTGTTTGGTGGTCTCAGCATGGTGTTATTCACTATAGTTTTCTCCGATCTGGTCAAGCAATAACGGCAGATGTCTATTGTGCCGAACTCCGAACCATGTTGACAAAACTAGCAGTAAAACAGCCCCGACTCATGAATCGATCTTCACCATTATTGCTCCACGACAACGCGAGACCTCACACAGCACGAGATACCATTTTGACCCTTCAGGAACTGCAGTTAGAAACCATTCGTCATCCTCCGTATTCACCAGACCTTGCTCCAACGGACTACCATTTTTTTCGTGATTTGGACAATTATCTACGTGACAAGAAGTTTTCTTCCCAGGAGGCAGTACAAAATGCTTTCACACAGTTTGTGCAGTCTAGATCGTCGGAGTTCTATCGCAAAGGCATTAATAACCTTCCCATTAGATGGCAGCAATGTATAGATAATAATGGCAACTATTTTGATTAAATAAATTTGTTAAAAATTTAAAAAATAAACAATTTAGATTTTCAGTACAAATCGGCAATTTCATACTTAAACCCCTATTATTATTCCACTTATTCCACGCAGACAAAGTTGCGAGCATCACTAGGACCTACTATTATCATAACATGACACTATGCAACCCAAAATGTATTTATACAAATATGAAATTGGATGGAACAGAAAAGTTTTACGTTTACGATTGGAATAATCGGGATAATAGAGAAAATCTTATAAACGCTAAACATGAAGTAAATCTGAAGGCTAAATATGAGAGGTTTCTTCATAACCCCACCGGCTTCATTTGTCACGCGGCCAGCTGCCGGCAGTGTTAATAACCTGTGCCGTGGCACCGCTCCAGGTTTCACGGTTTTCACCATACGGTCTAAGGTACAAGAAATCTGCTCTGCGAGGAAACCCATCAACACGGCGGTAAGTCATCCCTAAGATGATATGATACAACCCTGATTTGACGAACACTGAGAAAACAATGTAATTGAAAGGAAGAATACGTTGTTTAAGGTAATTAAATGAAATCAATAAAGCTTTATTAAAATCAGGTGACTGAAAATGTATCCCCTAATTTAACACTCTTAAAAGTGGTATATTTACTTCAAATTTGAATGGCACCGTTACTGAGGAACCGTCTTTCTACCAAGAAAACAGTAATCGGAAGCGGTTTACAAATATCGCAGTAATACAACATATACATAAAAAATAAAACAGCAACATGAAATAAAGAACGCGACAAAGATATGAAGCAGCCAATTATTCAAAAATATTTCTAAAGCGATTTTACCTACTTTACTTTCGAATAAAAACATACGTTGAACCAATTTTATTTAAGAAAGAACTTTTGTCCCTTCAGCTTATGTCTTCGACAACCTCCGTAGTAAAACGATGAGCCCATTCTGCAGTCTATACGACTGCGGTGCTAAGAGATTGCGGCTTATTTCAATTTAGTGCTAGTCGACTTTGTTAATCGATTCCTTTCATTTAGGGAGGTGCCTATAAAGTCGTGGATTTCTTTGTCAATTTCACCCACATTACAAAACGTTGCTTAATATAAATCAGCATGAAACAAACAGACAGGCTTTGTACTAGTGGCCTACCATCTCAAAAGCGTCTAATTCACCTAGAATACTGTTTCAAAACCTAAGACATGTCTGGCGCGCAAAATTAAAATGTCATAGATCGTCTCAATGTTGTCATGTGATTATTTTAACCAATGAAAAGCTCTGCGTCCCACTCACAGTAAAACTATTTTGAATTTGGACATAGTTGTGCAAACTAGAACCAACCCACAAAATGTCACTTTGGAGATAATTAGACTTTTGTAAAAACAGTGTGAAGAAATAAATAGGTAAGTTATTTGAGACAAACAACGTTAGTTATGTGTAGCATTAAGAATGATATAGGGAAACTATTATATTATATAGCAATAAATGGAAAACATTATGTATCTTTTTATTTAGTTAACAAGAACCATGTTCTAGTTTTCGTAATGAAAACGCTAAAGATCTACAGTACTTCTGTACATGTGATATGGATCTATTTAGCATATTTAAAAAAATACATTATATGAAATTAAACAGAATGGTTCTTTTTAGCTATTAAAAAGTTACTTATTTAGGGTTGGTACCCTGAAGGACTTTTATTTTCTCCATTTCGGCTTGGTATATTGCCAGAATCTTTTGTGAGCGGGTAAAGGGCACGTTTGGTGTCCTACCTAAATACATAACTCAATTTCACTTAAGGTGTGGGTTGGTTCTTGTTTGCATAACTATGTCCATTTGGCCACTATTCCTGACAACTGCCTGACTGCCTCCATGGCTGAACGGTTACCATACTGGACTGCCACGCAAAGGTCCCGAGTTCGATTCCCGGGCCGGGAGAAATATTTAATTGTTTATTTATCTCGTGACTCTGGGTGTAATTTGTCTATATGTGTCCATAGCACCCGCAACACAAGGTTTCCCTAGTGCGTGGCTTAAAAAAGGTACATTGCATTTTTACTGTAATAAATAATTAAATGTAATTCTTAGATGTTTTAATTAAAAGAAATCCTAATAACACCTTAGGCCATACTGTATTTCGAAAGAAAACCCACACAGATAGGTATCGCAATGGTAATTCCCATCATCATCCTAGCCAGTTAGCTACCGTGGGCAAATCTTTGTTTCAGAGAGCATATGGTGTCTACGACAGTAGTCATCTGGCAGGGGAACTTCAGCATATAAAGCAAGTCCTACATGCGAATAAGTTGAAGATTTCACGCCAATGCCGCAGGCCCCGTGTGAAACCACTAACAGTCGAGCGAAGACCTGCCATCTTACCTTACGTGAGAGGTGTTACAGACACGATCGAAAGAGTCCTCAGGCGTGCATCTATCAAGACCTATTTCAAGCCCCTGAGGAAGATTTCTCAGTTCCTGAGACCCGTGAAATGTAACATCCCCTTACAGGATGCAGGAGTTTACAAGCTTGACTGTGAGTGCGGTCTCTCTTATATTGGACAAACAAAGCGAAGTATTTGTACCCGCGTCAAAGAACATATAGCTGATGTCAAACACCGTCGCGTAAACAAGTCTGCAGTCTGCGAGCATGTCATGGATAAACCTACACATTCAATGAAGTTTGACAAACCCCAGGTCCTTGCTAAAGAAGTCCGTTATCTACCCAGGATGCTGCGAGAGGTCATTGAAATTAAAAAAAATCCTAATTTCAACAGGGAAGATGGTTTCTCCGTACCACCAGTTTGGGATCCAGTATTTCCTCTAATGAAAAATCCCAAACAGACATAAGACTGCAGTACTAATTAATATGTTTTAGTTTATTGTAATTTCTATTAATAATTAATAATAAATTAAACTTAATAAAAATTCATTCAATAAAATAATTTGTAAAACTTAATGTAGCGTAAATTGGAATGTTTTCTTTGTAAAATTAAAAATAAGGTATTTAATTAATAACTATTGTAACTATAGCGGAAAAAATAGGGTGGTTTGCATTAATATTAGACATAACTGGTTGAAGACTGTACCACCTCAGTCAACCGTGACCATGGGACCTGTAAAGGGCCCGAAACGTCGGTTTGTTTAAAAAACAAATATACGCGATTTAAATCCGGAAAAATAGTTTCATTTCCTATAAATATAATTAAATAAAATAAAAATTTTCAAACTGTTTTTCCAATCACATTTGGATTTCATTTGAAAGAGTATTTAAATTTCTCAGTATTATAATGGTAATACTGTTATCTGTTGAAGGTAACATGCTCACATAATCACAAAAAGTGTTACTCATCATAACCATCATCATCATTGTGATAGTTAATATCTTTTTTATGATACCAAGTGGCGGAACGAACAAGCCGTGCGTATTCATAGCAGATGCAGTGCCATTCAGAATTTTGCTTTAAATCGCAAATATCTTAGTGACACTTCCACTGCGCCCGTTACCCTGAGACATAAGTTGACAAGTCCCAAGTGCCTGTAATACCAACGCCCTTACCCTTCAAAACTGTCCCGCAGTAATACTTACATTACTGCTTGGCGACAGAAATAGGTAAAGTGATAGTACTTTCCTGGACGAACTCTTTTACAAGAGTCTCCATTAAAGCAAGAACTTATTTATTTATTTATAACTATACATCTACCCTTACAGCTATGCATA
>NW_020654422.1:21367318-21385006 GCF_003589595.1 Hyposmocoma kahamanoa
ATCTTCAGGCAACCAATCTGTAAAGAGAAAATACTATACAAAATACTATTGAATACCAAATATTTCAAATGATCTTTTAGTAAATTTTTACTTTTAATAAATTTAAAATACTCATGGATCTAACAGCACTGACAATCGTGATATATATATATATTATATTCATTTATATATATATATATATATAAGTATATATAATGAAAGCACACATTATGTAATGAGAACACATTACACACACAATTAGTTGTGTTTATTGACTATTTTATCATTTTATACTTTTTTCTTGAACTTTAGTAGAAAAAAATAATATAATAATACTAATATAACGCACACACTCAACATAGCCCCGCACTAAGGAAACCCTGTGTCGCGGGTGCCACGGACACACACATGGACGACCACAAATTACACCCAAACTCAGGATATAAATAAATGTAGGCTATACAAATTTTTCTCCCGGCCCGGGAATCGAAACTGGGGCCTCTGTGTGGCAGTCCGGCATGGTAACCGTTCGGCTACGGAGACAGGTAAAAAGTTTTTATATTTAGTAAAATGGATGTAATCAATGTTAACAGTTACAGTTTTTACATTTTCAGCCGTTTCAGCTTTGTCACAAAACCTAAGAAAATGCATTTTGTTTACTTTCGATTTTTTTTTTTCTATAAGGGTTGAGAAAGACTGTGATAAATCGATGCTAATTTAATTGCTAATTTATTTCTATAATTATGAATACAAAGATCGAACACTTGGAAAAAATTGTTCTAGCCAACCGTGCCAGACTCTTTGCCAAATAAGTCACGGAACAAACCAGCGGACCTTAGGATTTTTTTCTATGTGCTTGTTGCAGATCTTTTTTTTGTTTTTAACGACTTTTTTACCGTAGCGCCATCTATGAGAAATTTATTTCTTCATTTTTTCTGAGTGTTCGATCTTTGTATTAATAATTATAACAAGCTAGAGGAGTAATTTCACAAAAAGTTATTGGATATCACGGTGGTGAAAAATTTTAACATGCATTCAGTAAACTAATTATAATTCCAGAATTCGATATTAATTACAATTTATTCCTAAATCTTATTTATTTAAATATAAACATTAAATATGTTTAACGGTGTGTGTATAACGAAATTCACTTACTAGTAGGATTGTCAGGTTGTTCAGACCTGTCAAGCACAACGCCACCTTTCAACAGGAACAGGTACTCGTTAATGTTCAATTTGTTAGCTTGAAACAGGATACGTGACACAATGTGGAAAGAGAGAAGGAGTTTGTGCCGTTCGAAGAGCGCTCGGCAGGTGTTCCTAGGAAATCATAGGGTACGGGATGATTCACGGGTTTCTAGGCCTTAATCAGCCTGGAATAAGTTCGAATTTTAATTTTTTGACGGGACGAACAAGTCGTGCGCATGATGATAAGCTACAAGCCCATCCATACCTATTTGCTACTTCTTCTAAATAATCGCTACCTTTGATATATTCTGAGAAATAAAAAATAATAATTGACCAGCCATTCTGACGTCAGGATGGCTGGTTGCCACTTCGTTCAGCATGAAGGGAGCAGATTTTTCAGAAGTATGTATTACCAATAATTGCTACCTTCACGAATTAAAGGTATACGCTTCTTATCTACATTAGTTTAAAAAATATAACCGATTGAAAATTTTACGAGAAAGGCCTGATTAAATTAAAAAAGCAAAAGTTTTTAGTGCTTTGGTGCCATAATACAAAGGGCAGGCGTTGGTACTTCTTAGTAAAATTTTCAATCGTTTATATTTTTTTAGGCCACTATGTTGTATAAGACTCACTTGTAAACAGAATAAGTGTGGAATTCATTCAAATTACTGATGCGTTCTTCAAGCTCGAAGCTCTTAGCGCTGCGGTCTATGGAGTACGTGAACAGGTCGATGTACGCGTCCAGCGAAAACTGATACATAGGGTCGATACGTGATAAGTCGTTCAACGCGAAGAACAACACTGAAGCGCGGACTGCTACTGGAACATAACCCTGGGACAAATTTATTCATTTATTTATTTATTTATAACTATAGATCTACCCTTACAGCTATGCATAGCCAATGTGATAGAGTACAACTCAAGTGACTTATAAGCTACTAACTAAGAAAAATCTAATATGTACTATGTATATACATGTAGGTGCTAACCATAAATTCTATCAATTATCCTATATTTACAAATTATATTATATTTGAAAATAACAAACAATAAAAAGAGTCATTCTTGTGAATTCACACAGTGTACATGAAAACAAATCAATTATGTCCGCCACCTCGTTTAAAATTCGTAACGCTCGTGTGAATGGGGCCTTTTGGTTAAGATTAGTCCGAGAGCATGGCACTGCCAATAACTGCGGTTTTCGTCGCCTCCCCACGTAGTCATTGGGTACGCACAAAGACACCCTTTCGAGTATACTAGGATTAAAAATTCTACCTCTAATTATTTTAAAAATCATCAGTGCCAGTGAACAGTCTCGACGTACTTCCAGTCTGTTATATCCAACCATACCAAGAATAAATAGGCTAGGATATACTCGTATAAGCGGATAGGCAGGATAGATCCCGTACAACCTCATATATAAATGTCTTGTGAATTTGTTTTGTATTCGCTCTAACATAAGATTATATTTAATTTCACTTGGAGCCCAGATGAGTGCATTACATTCAAGTTGGCTTCGAACTAAAGCATTGTACAAAGCTTTTACTGCTTGTGTATTTGTAAAATTATGAACCATACGAAGAACGAACCCCAAATTTCTAAACGCTTTTTTACAAATAGTAATTATGTGGCACTGGAACTTTAACTCAGACGTAAACCGAACCCCTAAGTCTTTAACTTCATTTACCCGCTGTAATGTTGCAGAGTTTATTTTATAATCGTAACTAACGGGAATATGTTTACGAGTATACGAAATCGCATATAACGCATATATATAACGCATTTCGACGTATTAAACTGTAATTTATTTTGCTCACTCCATGAAACTACGTTATTAATATCGTTTTGTAATAATGCACAGTCCGCTGCACTACCGATCGGAAGAAAAATTTTTAGGTCATCTGCAAATAATAAGCATTTTGAATTTCGAATGACCCTCGGCAGGTCATTAACCATTATTACTTAGGCCATTTTATTAGATTTCATACATTTAAGTAATTCTATAGCCGAGTGTCGAACAATCTGCAACCCTTGAGGATGCCACGTAGAGAGGCTTAACAGGTGTCGAGTATATTTTTGATGGTGGTGCCTGTGACTGCAGTGCGCTTGTTTTATTTATTTTATTAATTTTATGCGAAGGGAGGGTGGAAAAATTAAGTGGATGAAAAAATATTCAACACAAGCGTAGCTATTTTGCACGATTTAACCTTCACTGGGTTCGCCGAGTAGCAATTAATTTACTTCCATTTTTATTTCCACACATTTGTTTAAACTTCGTGCATTTGTCCAAAAACTGCATTCACTTTAGTCATAAATAGCCCTAGATTGTAGTTTTCAGGAACCATAAATATAAATAATATAAACACAAACACAAACTTTCGAATTCAATAAAGAGTACTATCAAAAAATTCCAAGTTTAACATATAAAACTGATACGGAAAAAATAAACAAAACAATATCTAAACTGTCTAAATTATAAAGTCGTGGTCCAAGTTGCCGAGTGCAGTGCGACAGATGGCGCTGTGCAGAATTAAAACAAGCCGGAAAGACAAACACACAAACTTGCTGCGAAGTTTATTAAATTTCGTGAAACTTTGCACGGCATCTGGATTTTCGGGCTGGATTTTGATATTTTGATTTTGGATTGCATACTACATTAAAACTTAAGAACGAATTAAGTATGTAACGTTAAAATTACATTAATAAATACAATTTAAACACACAAACAAGTCTTTGCACATCAATTATTTATAAATACGTCATTGCAAAGCCAATTTTATCATATTAACACAACATTGAACTTACGTTTCTCAGCAAAACAACATTATTAACCCATTCATTGACAGAAGATATTTAAATAGATTTTTTTTTTTGTTGGAAAGTGGATACCTGAGATGTGGTCTCTCATTTAAATTTGAAGAAAATATTCCACCACTAAGGGTGGCAAATTAGGGGTGGATGACTTTTGAGGTCGGTTTTTTTAGTGTTTTCTTGTGTCATAGTGCTAGTTTATTTATTCGATATTTATTATAGTTATTATTATGTTTTATCTTTGGAGCAATAATTTTGAGTACACATTCAAACTGCAAATATGTATTGAAACGGCATTCACTATAGCCGGTTCGATTTATGGATTCTACGGTGTCAATCTCTATAGAAAAATATTCCATTTTACGCATGAAGTGGTAGAGGCAATTTGTTTTTATCTTTATCATTTTCTGTTCCTATCTACTTAATTATTCTGTAATTTTTACTTAAAATTACATCTTCAACAAGCATTGTTTGTTCTTGGTATATTAAAACCAATTTACTATATTTTTTTTGTATGATGGTTGAGAGATTAGTTAAAAACAGTATGCATGTAACGTAAAAATTTGAAATGTCACAGTACCCATCCCGTATGAAATGGACTCTAGCCGCTCACGCGATGCGCTCATCCTACCGCAAAATGGCGGCTATTTGGTTTCGCAAATTAGAAAAGGATTCAGTTTAAATGCAAATTTTAAGAAATAAAAATTATTATTCTGCATTGCTAAATAAATACCCTCCGTACTACAACAAAAATATCTCAAATAAAATGCAGTAATACACCGCAAATCCTGCACTTAAAAAGCACTAATGAAATTTTTGGTGTACTTGGGTAAATATGATAATATTCCGTTTGAGTGGTTCTAATGTTTACCATGAAATTACTCCTTAAAGTATAGTTTATAAACATTTATATTCAGGATAAACTTAAAAAACGCACTTACGGTATGTTTTCAATAAATAAACACCGACATCACCAGCCCAAACAATAACACACACGATTGTCGTGACGTATTTTTGAAATTGTTTATTTTTTTTTAAATGACAGACCCAGGCATTAAAAACTTTATGGTTTGCTAGAGTAGTTACCGAAATAGCAATTAGTATTAGTCCTTTTACCTGTTATAATTTCGATATCCGATAAATCGGTATAAAACCAACACCTTCCAGAGACGCATGAATCGCGTGAGCGGATATTCTGGCAATTACCGGTGTGTCATATTGAATTAAATTTATTTTCGTCGTTAGAAAGTTTAAGCGCGAAAATAGATGCATATAGCTACAAAAGACTAGCGAGATACTGGAACGTACCTTGCATCACCGTACAATCTTAATGTGCATATCTTAAATATGTATGTGCAACGTGCACAAATATGTGCGTGTAAATAATTTAATTTTTCAATAAGTTGTTGATACTTTTCTTTGAAGAAGATACTTGGAAATCGCACTGTGAAAACCGTAGTTAGTTTTTTTAATTAATATATTGAACTGAGATACTCCGTACTGTGACATTTTGATGTTTCAACTTACTGTCCATGTTAAAACACATTGGTCCTAAAATGCAGCCCTGTGGCACTCCAATTTTCTACAATTCAATTTCAATTGTTACATTCATAGACGCTTCATATTTATCATTGTATGTTTTATCACCATCTCGCAATTTTTGTTGCTCTTTTTTGTCTCTTAACATTACCTGACGCATCCATACTAAATAAAGGCTAACGGGAACATAAACCATCTTATTACCAGAGCTACCACTGAAAATGCCAATTATGGTACCATTGTGTATAAGAGGACCTCCAGGATCTGCAACCCGGCGCATTTTTTGTTCTGAGTTGACACATATACTTGGATGCCATACTACTTCTAAGTTACATTCGATTGTCTCTCCTTGTCCAACAAGTAATGGTGTGGAATCTATTGCTTTAATTTGACTTATTAGATCAACAGAATCTATAGCTCTTTGCATCCAAGTAAATCCATATCCCGCAAACACAACTGGTGACTCTGTGAATTCTTTATAGTCAACACTGGATAGTTTGGCCAAAGGATTAATTGGAATTTTTTCAACTTTGATCAGTCCTATGTCGTCGGTAACAGACCAATATTCTTTGTTACGCATCATCTTATGTTGTGGATGTTTTATTTGCTTAAGTACGCTGGCCTTCATTTCTAATTGTCGTGAAATAGTGTTGCCGTAAGAGACAGTTACATTTTCATGTACTAGGCAATGGGCTGCAGTTATTACCCAATTACTTTTGATAAGGCTGCCTGTGCAAAATTTGATAGGTTCTGGAGTCTTACCATGCGTTTCTATGCATACCACAAATGAAAAGTAGTTATTAATATCAAGATGGCCATTGTAATCTCTTTTCGTGCTTTCAGAATCACTTGCAACGTTAATTAATAATTGTATCATCAAAAGCAGAAACATGGATTGCTATTACAGTAATTACTTATGTTCTTGATGTTGTTTCATTGTGTCAAAGGTCTCTTTCTTCTTCTGGTTCAATTTCTGTCTGTCTGTCGAGTCAATGGCTACACCTAATATTCAGCTTCTATTATTGTTTCGCCAGCAGCGTTAGGAACACAATCTTAAAACTGATTCATGACGTAATGCAAAAAAATGAGTTGTTAAAATATTGTAACAAGCTGCTACATATCTAAATTACACAGGAAATTATTATTGCACATAAATTTAGAGTAGTGTATTTGATTTTAATACCCATAAAAAATATACATAATAAAATAAAAAATATAAATCTCGAACAAGATAAGCATCGCGTTTCTTTTGTCTGCAATTCCAGAAATAGCTGAAGAACCATACATATTTTCAGGACATTGAATTGTTAACTACGTAAACTCAGTATACTAGACACGTTGTATGTCAGATGGGACAAATTACAATCAACGTTGTGAAGACGCTGTTTGATCAGAGCAAATTGTACAATCGTAGAGGAATCTTGCTTAACTGAATTTCGAGGAATTTCTAGTTTGGATTTATGGTAAATTTGTCATTACGAAATATTTGTAATGATTTGCTACTGTTGTCTAGTTAGATTATTACTATGTAGATAATTATTGTAACAATGGAGTTTAATTTCTCGTTTAGATTGCAACATTACTCAATAAATATTTTTGGCAAAATTAATAAAAAATCATTGAGTAAGATTATTGATTGAGGCATATGATTTGCAAAAGTTTGTAGATATATGAAGTGAGCAGTCGTCTGACCCAAACTTTACAATTTCTTTACAAAGATTGCAATACTTGAGTTAGAAAAAATGGAGGTTACACCAAATGTTTTAAGACATGACTGAGTTACTTGTCAAATGCCTTGTTTAAGTCTATGATATCATTCTAGCATCGTCAGTAAAACAACTACAAGACATGGTAGACATGAAATGTACAACAGTGAAATTGAATGTAAGTAAGACGAAGGTGATGGTGATTTAAACCAATAAAAGTGTCACAGAATTCGAATGGTAGCGAGACTCTAGAGTAAAAGAACATAATGAGAAGTAAAACAATTTTTATGTGTCTAGGTGGTCTATTGACACGAGATGATGTGCATGGATGAGCGTTCTAGCAGCGTACATCGGTAACAGTTAGAAACGGTAACGCAATGCCTAGACAGGCAAATTTTTTTGACACGATGCTTTAACCGACTTACGAACAGTCCCTTCCAGATCTTTCATTCCTAAAACCAGCTCTTGAAGGTTATCTCAATACACATTGAAAGTTTCTCTGAAAATAAATCGATTCTTCTTTCGGAACTTTCGGTAAGTATGAAGGTGATATTGAACATATGTGATATTGAACATAAAAGAAAAGCCAGAAATAGCCTGAAGGTATCGAGAATGACGGATCTGGCTACATCGAGGCGTGCTAGTTCTAACCCTGATGTACGGTAGTAAATGATGGGTGTAGCAGAAAAACAAGGTAAAGTGAATGATGTTTAAATGAGATCTTTGTGCAATATATGCGGTATTACTCTTAAAAACAAAATGCTCAGCAGTATTCAGAGAGAGCGTTGTGGTGTGAAAAATGCAAAAGAGCGAAAATTTATAAAAACATCTTCGATCTTTGTATTAATAATTATAACAAACTAGTGGCGTAATTTCACAAAAAATAATTGAATATCAATTCAATAAAAATTTAAAATACAGTGAATAGCAATATCTCTCGCCAGGGCCGGTAGCTGTAAAGGCATCTAACCGAGGTGATAAAACTTTCATAGATTTCTCATAGATGGCGCTACGACTAAAAAGTCCTTGAAAAACCAAATACAAAGACACGACAACAAGCACATAGAAAAATTCGTGAGGTCCGCTGGTTCGTTCTGTGGTATAGTCGGTATAACGTCTGGTACGGTATGTTGTTGTTGGTTGGTTGATCTTTGTATTAATAATTATAACATGGAAGAAGTTTATGTCACTCATGATCAAACTGAAGATGTCTTTTAAAAAGGCCCGGAATACACATACCCGTTTACATGTAATGTGAAGAGACTTATACGCGTGGAGAAAGCGAAAGAGGTTTGTTAGGAGCATAGTACATGGAGTTTCATGGTATCTGCCCAGCGAAGTGGGACACAGGTGTAACATTTGACGTTATGACCTTTTAAGGTTCTCTAATCTTATTGAAATACACGGTCAAAATAAACAAAACTTTAAATTTTGTCTGAATAAAAATTAACTTTTAACGTTATGTACTAACTCTAAATGTTCACCCAAAACAAGAGTGACTACGTTCTACAATGTTCCAGCTTTTCATCCATTGAGCAGTTTCCTTTGTAAGTGGCTCAACAACACTAATTAGGTAAAAAATACTCTCTCAAAGCGCCCTGTTGACCTACATTCGCGGGAGGGCACAATTTTATTTGACATTTCGTATCGTGACATTTTGCACGTGTTATCGTTACATTGTATCGTGCAGAATTACATACGAGTTAACATTGTTTAAAAGTAATTTATATATTTCTTGTTGACGAACATAACAAACCCTTCTACTGTATTCATTTAATTTTGTCCTATCTTGGTTTAAAATTTTTCTAATATTTTTTTTTACTGACAAATCCAAATAATAACAGCTAAGCAATGGCATTCCCTACCTGCAGAATTATTCCCTCAACGTTATAACCTGGGCCTTTCCAAGGCGAGAGTGAATAGGCACTATTTAGGAGTGTCGACTTCATCATCACTCTCCATCAGGTGAGATGGAGGTCAAAAGGACATTATTTAGAAAAAAACGAAGATAACGTACGAAATAAAATTAATAAATCTTTTTTCATATCATTCAGAATTTATGTCATATATGGTTCTTCTGTTTATTTATTATTAAATAAATTAAACCATTTCATTTTAAAAACTCTTGCTACGAATAAAAGCTTTTTTAATAATAAACATTCTTTATGACATACACCGAGGTAGACACATTTTCCACCTCATCAACACTCATCAATACTTTTATATACTCTAATTGGCCTTTAATGACGAAATTTATGTACGTATATCCGCTCACGCGATGCGCTCCTCCTACCGCAAAACGGCGACTATCTGGTTTCGCAAATTAGAAAAGCATTCAGTTTAAATACGAGTTTTTATAAATAATAATTATTATTCTGCATTGCTAAATAAATACCCTCCGTACTACCAACAAAAACATCTCAAATAAAATGCAGTAATACACCGCAAATCCTGCACTTAAAAAGCACTAGTGAAATTTTTGGTGTACTTGGATAAATATAATAATATTCCGTTTGAATGGTTCTAACGTTTACCATGAAATTACTCCTTAAAGTATAGTTTATAAATATTTATATTCAGGGTAACTTAAAAAACGCTACTTAGGGTATGTTTTCAATAAATAAACACCGAAATCACCAGCCCAAACAATAACACACACGATTGTCGTGACGTATTTTTGAAGTTGTTTATTTTTTTTAAATGACAGGCCCAAGCATTAAAAACTTTATGGTTTGCTAGAGTAGTTACCGAAATAGCAATTAATATTAGTTCTTTTACCTGTTATAACTTCGATATCCGATAAATGGGTATAAAATCATCACCGGCACCTCTAGGTGTGGTATGCGTCTACGGTTGCATGTATCGCGTGAGCGGATATGAGTGTAAAGTAGTAGGGTTTGAATACTCCATGTCATTTAGTACAAGTTGAAAGGCTACGTTTGAAGAAGCCTCATAGACGCTGAGTTGCAGATTTTTGCCGCCGATACAATGCTGTGTAGAGACACAAGAGGTTTCCACTAGCCACTAGGCACAGCTTGTCAAATTTTTCGCTGTTCTTTTTCTACTATTGGAATTTAAATGTGGCGCCCTTAATAATAAAGTTACTATTTTCGAAAAGTAAATAAGAAATTATATAGTAGGCTAATAAAATACATTGAAAAAAAATTACATAACACCTTAATGGTGGTAGGTTTTGTAAACAATTAAATTTTAAATTTCCGTATTTTTAAGATGTGATGAAGGCAGATGGTCATGAAACGTGAGACGTGTAGCGAGATAGGCGGACGATATCGTCGAAGTTGCGGGTCATTGTTGGTAAGATTGGCACAAGATCGTGTGGATTGACACAACCTACGGGAGGCTTATTACCCAGCAGTGGGTGAAGTTGGGCTGTTTATAATGATGATGAAATCCGCAAAAAAATCCATTTCCAATGTGTAACAATTGCTAAACCTAAAAATATATCCTTTTCCACATCAAATTGGATTTTATGATAATGGGCACCAGCCTAATAGCATATAAAGCTGATGCCACATATATGTTGATTTTTTTTACTTTATTTTTTGTTTTTAGTTTTTACACTTTCTCAAAAAATTACTTTTCGAATTTGGTCACATTATTGTTGAGGGATAAGATCTGGCTATAAATGATTAAGTGTCATTATACACGATTTTATGTGGAATTGCAAGTTTGTTTTAGTTTATTATATCCATTAGAACCTATTTTATTTGTCAGTAATTTAAAACGGATTTGTTAGGATTAAAAGGATTTGTTATATTTTTTAGTTGCAATAATTTAAAACTGTCATTATTGACTGGTATGTACGTTTTGAAAATTAGTAAAAAAGACCTGAAACAATTTTGTTATTTCTGCCTAAGCTTGAGTTAGAGGGAAACAAGACATGGAAGAAAAATATGGCGCACATACATTTTTCGAGCTCAGTTGTTTGAACAATTTTATTTGATTATAAATGTTAACACAGTGTTAGGTCATGGAAAAATTTTCATTTTGAAAAAGTCATATTTTTCAGATTATATTTTTCGTATATTTTTCCACATTTGACAGTTGAGATTTGTCAAAAGATGACAATACTGAACGAATTGAATGAACTGGAGTCATTATAAAGGTTTTATGTACCTATGATTTTTTTTCGTTCTTGTCCAATCATTTTCAATCTCGTTTTACTCTAACTTGCTTTTAATTTATAATTATGTATATTTTACAAACTTCACGCTAAATAAAACTTCAAAAGCTATATCTAAATGTAAAACAAAATAATATAAGCCTTCTATTGGGGAATAGATGAAAATTCTAAAACTGCTTGATTTTTTTATCGGTATAACCTTCCTTTTTAACACAAAACAAACCCATTGTTTTTCCAATTTTTCAGAAAGTTATCCGGAAAATATCTACTCTTTGTAGTTATACAGAAATTTATCCAGCAGTAATTATAGAGAAAGTTTATTGAAGTTTATTCTAGTGTAAATTCCAGATATCTTTAAGTTGCGTAATAGCGGCTTAAGAATTCAGAACACAGTTTTAAGTCGCATGCAACTACTTTTGCAAGCGTCGTAGCTGGAAAAGTAACTAAAAGAAGCTCTAGCGGATCCAAATACCACATTTTATTTTATGTGAGTTAACTCTAGAAGCCTCTTACTCTGTTAATAAGGTATTCCGCAGCATACGGCCTTATTTTGTCTCTGTTACACCCTGCTCCACTGCAAACGAAGCATTAATTGTAAACGATTGAAAGTAACTGTATAAGTGTTGCAATATCCATTGTTATGTTACTAAAAATTATATAATACAGGTATATTCATATCAAAATCCTGCATGCAACAACACAACGTAATTTAAGCCTGTGAAAATGACGGAATTGCAGTCCTTTTGCGAAATAAAAACCACTGTTAGCTCTAGAAGTATGTAAAGAACCATAAGCACTCGTTTGTTAAAAAAAACAAATATACGCAATTTAGATCCGCAAAAATAGTTTCAATTGCAAAATCACGTCTTCTTTCACTGACGTGCAATGAATGATTATTGCACTGGAGCGGGCTCAACGCGCTATTTTGAAGGTGCTGGTTTTCCCTACCATTACCCAACTAGCGATCTCTATAAGCTATAGGATGTGCTTACCATTAGACAACTATTGGTATGTAAGACCGTCCTCAAAAAGCATTCCCCACTTTCATTTGATCCTAATATCACCAAGGATAAACGTAGAAAGGGTACGGTCAATTCCATTTTGGTAATACCAGTTTTTCCCAACATTTATTCTGTTTCCTCGCTCCTTACTTGTACAACAAATTAAGCACTAAGCTTTCTTTTTACGCTCTTCCAAAATCTCCTGCAAAAAACTGTCTCTGATTGGATCAAGTCCCAAAATTATAATGAAACTGAGCAACTTCTTCTTATCCTCAAATAAAACTTCTCTCATTTAACTGTTCCCAAGTCGTAGTTCTCTCGCCTCAACCCATTCGCACACTATACATGCCATATACCCCAAACGCACAATTCTTACACACCTAATCAGTCATCCACCTTATAAACACTCACTTACTTATTCTCACACCTTTCATATCGTGAGTTTATTTAGTGTTAAGCTTTAAGAGGGTTTAAATACTTAGTTTAGTTCACTAGTGCTTTTACAATAAATCAGGAATATTGTACTAACTTTTATAACTTTTATCTTTTGTCACAACTTTAGTGCCACAACCACATTGCTCAACCGCAGAATAGAAGCCTGGTGACCCGTAATTCAGGTATTTCTATACCTATCTCAGGCACCAGTCTCTCAGAAAACAGTCTGACCAATTGCATTAACCTTAAGTCCCCTACTCTTAAGCCTGTTTTGTGATTGAGAAATAAAACACCATTCATTTCATTATTTGATTTAATATAATAATTTAAGTACATTCATTCGTTCACTATTATTCAAAAGTAGCACCAAAGGCGTTAATTTATTTGTTGCAGCTCTTACGGCTTCTTTATGTACTACTGCATTAGGCTGGCAGAACACGGCCTAGCATTTGCGTTTGGCACCATAAGAAATAATCGGACTGGCTCTAAAAACCGTTATGCACAAAATTTATATTGCATTCATAAAACGCTCCACAATATATTACTTATGGTATTTATAAACAGCAGAGGCTGTAAGATGTAACAACGCCTTAACTTTCAGAACCAGTTGCAATTAAAAATTGCTTCGCACAGCAACGCGTGTTCGGCCTTAACCGTATTAGCGCGCCAAACCGAATGCAGCGCGCGTTAATTAAATTTTAAATTTCGTTTCGTATAGCAGAAAAGAGTTGTCACGTCACTGGGTTCGCGCCTTTTCTTTTTTTACAGAGAATAAAGGGAAGTTGTTAAAATACAGCATGTTCAGTAAAAAAATAATTTAGGTGGTTGTTTGTTGTTGTAAACAGGATACGGTTCTGTAATATGATTTATAATAAAAAGGTTCTTGTTTTCATGTAAAAAACTCACTAAAAATATTCTATTTAATTAATATATAAGCCATTATTTATGAAATGAGTACGGTAAATTAAATTTGTTTTGCTTTAGCTATTCGATATTTTTTTAGGTTTTAATACAAAACGGATAAACAATATTGTATCTTAAACACTGAAGTGGCAACACTGAGAACCATAGATAAAAATAGATACAGCTAAAGGTATAAAAGTATTCTGCCAATTCCTCCCAAAGAGGTCGTTCCACTCCCCATATGTAAATTCACTGTCTCACTAACAGATACATTTCTTTGCTCTCTCCACTCAGACGCTCTCAGACAAGATATGCAATAGTGCATAGTAACGATACTCGGCACGGCACATAGTACTAAGAACCGTTAGTACCGAGGAAAGATAAGTTTATTCAATGGAAGGATGAATTGACTACGTAAATATTGTGTGGAGTTTTTTACTTTTCCAAATAGCGTCTTTTTTGCAAGCATCACGGGACGAGTTTAGAAAGGCTGTAGTCTCTGTCTGTCCTGATAGCAAGATAGCGTGAGTTGTTTGTAAATATAATATTACGTTGATTAATTGTTAAGTTGAGTGAAACTTAAAAATAAACAAACGCAACTCTACGTGTAAGTAGATCACATCAAAAATATATTCGGTTTTAATCTTCAATTCTATTTTGGATTTGAATAGTCAACACAAAAAACAAGAATTCACTAGAGAGCTAGCAACATTGAATACTCTATACCGCACGAACGAGTTTCTAAAGCCTTTCTGAAAGGACCGTAGCCGTGAGCACGCGTGAAAAAAAATATACGCTCCTTTTTTCGATACTGCTTTTTTAAAATGTTGCTAAAGAATTGGAAAAATGTACACTTGGAACTGTTTTTTTTTCTGCCTCGTAGAGAATTAAATTCCTTTTTTAAATGTAATTTTGTTGCTCGTTAGATTACTAGGAATAAAATAATTTCCATAAAGCATGGTGATAGCTTTCCAAAAAGATGTACTTACAATTTCTTACATTCTGCGCAGACATAATAACATTTTGTTGTCTGTTTCTTATATCTCTTGATCAGACTACGTTCTGAGTAATCTTTATTTAGCGTCAAATATCTATGTAGCAATGACTATGTAGTTAAAGGTCGGCTGTAACAGTTTTCTAATATTCAGTTGACGGTAATAAAAAATAAGGATTAGCTTCAAGTAGGAGAATGTATGTGTACCTGCATAAAACAGCTTGGATACGTATGAGATCACAATTTTGCTAGAACTAGACCAGGCCTTACACTAAAAAATTAACAATGTGAAGTGTTGTAACCCTTGCTAAAGTTTGGTGTCCATTCTAGGCAACTAGACATGTATTGCGCTTTTGCGGATGCTTGCGTTGATGATGTTTACGCAATCACGCGCAAAACATTGATATTCCGACTGCGCGGGAGCGCAAATGGTAACCTAACGATCGATTATAGCAGATAGAATGAACTCGATTGTTTTCCGTAGGTCAACCGTGTTACACGTTGACAACATAGAATTTAAAAAAGAAATATTATTTATTTTAAGGTAGGTACTTGTGGTTCCTAACTTTTTCTGTGATTGTAGTTAAATTAATTACACATTTGAAGGGTCAAAACGTTTTTTGGTTAAAGTGGCCAGTTATTAATTACATAGTTGCCAGTTACTAAATTTTATGGCCAGTTACTACTAAAATGTGACTATTTTAGTATTCATTAAAATATTACCACATTATGCTCTTTTATTCAACGAATCAACTAAACAAATATACAGAAGAAAACCCCTTGTATACGGAAGTATCGCGAATAAGGTACTTTTATGACAAAATTTGCCAAAAAATAAAAATCAACTTGCAGAGATGCTTAAGTGGCCAGTTATTGGTAAGTTTACCCTAATTTAGTTTTTCTCAAACATCGGCAATATTTGCACTACTATCGAAAAAATCAAACACGGAAAGTTTGCCATTTATGAACCATGCGACTTATTTCCGCCCAAGGCCTGCAAAGTGAGTATAAAAATCCATTACTGTTCGCTGCTCTATACTTTCAAATCTATCAAATAACAATGAACTAAGTAAACAGGCAACAGAAATTAACGCGTACCGCCAACTCCTCACTATGCGTAACTGCGAGAATTATAAAAACCTACCTATACCGTTTACTTAAAAAAAATAAAAAGGCGGCAAAATAAATTAAAGCACTGGGTATTCTTTTCTGTTTTTGCATTTTCAAAATGAGTTCTAGTAAGAAACAATCGTACCTTACGCCAATTGGCAAATTCTCTCACCACAAACAAGTATTATAGTGTATGCCATCGATACTATAAGAAGACAGACACACTACAGATATAGGTAATGCTACAATTTTATAACATAATGTAAGGGTTATTGTGAGACAACTTACTAATTTATAACACATTTTGATAACCTCCGTGATCAAGAGGCACCGGTTTTCACGGTGTCGTCATATCTGAGGTCCCAGGTTCGATCCCCGGCCGGGTCAATGTAGAAACTAATTTTTCTATATTGTCTCGGATCAAATGTTTGTGGTTGTTTCGTTGTTTCCGATTTCCATAACACAAGTGCTTTAAGAATTAAACAATTTTTTCCGGATTTAAATCGCGTATATTTGGTTTTTCAAACAAACTCTGTTTGTAGTATAAGTAAATGCGGAAAAAAATAGTTTCATTTCCTAGAACTCCACAAGTGCCTTAGTTACTTACTTTGGAATCAGGGCAACGTTTGTGATGTTGTTTGATATTTGTTTATTTATTTCTATAAATGCGGTTTTAAAAACTATTCACGTAAATGTGTGAATGTGTGCGTGCGTGCGTGCGCGCATGTGAGCAAGCGACCTTTTTCACATAATACGATTCAAAATGTCATAATTTCTGCCTTAGAATGTAAATAATTAATTTTTATTAAGCATCTAAGTTACTTCCATTAGTGACATACTCTTACATATTATTCTCACGTAGGATACTGTGTCCAAGAGTGGCATATCTATGAGTATGTATTATACAGTATACAAACTTATGCCTTACTTATTCCAGACAAAGTATAAAACTGTGCATCACTATAATAATGTCACACAAATGAAAAATTGATTCTTTAGAAGTCTTCTGTAGAAAAGTTCACTCCCATTTGATCCCAAGTTGATTCCCACAAAGCCACTAGTTGCCGTTGACAAAGTGTTCTATTTTCTATCGTAGCTTCATGCTTTGAGACATGACTGTCATTAATAAGTTTCCGGGTTCAAATCCTTTGACTTTGACAATGTCAGTCGGTGTCTTTCGAGTTCTTGTGTCGAGACTTTATCCAAAAATCTATAGTAAAATCGACAATGAAACGCATTATAATCTGTTCTTCAGATTCATTGACTTACAATTATATGGACGTCGGGTCCGCGCTAAAAAGTGTCCGAACTTATAGGGCGTTAAAATCGTATATTCGTAATCGTCATTCATGCTTTAGTCTTCGTTTGTTCGACTGACAGCGAAGCAAGCAAAATTAGACAGTACTGCGATGACATTACAATTTAAATTCAACGTTTTAGCTTTTTCATATTCCTTTACATGTCACTACGTTTAAATAGGTTGACTTGGGACATTTTTTTCGTGGTTTTTGTATTAGACCCGTCGTCCATTTATTTGTAAGTCAATGTTCAGATTAGATAAATTATTCGTAGAAATGTACAAAAACTACTTTTTGGCATGAAATAAGTCTTATGCTTAGTTGTCTTAAATGATTTTAATTAATTTTCCTAAACTTAAGCATCTATACTACTTATATTGTCACATTACTGCTTAGCAGCAGAAATAGGTAAGGTGGCAGTAATTCCCTGGATAAACTCTTTCACAACGACCTCTACTGCAACTAAGTTAACCAACCGTTAGTTGTGCAATGCGCAACGAGAAGTGAGCACGCCATCAGCTCCGGTGCCTATCAAAGTCAAAGTCAAAGTCAAAGTCAAAGTCAAAGTCAAAGTCAAA
>NW_020654422.1:21385016-21402797 GCF_003589595.1 Hyposmocoma kahamanoa
CAAAGTCAAAGTCAAAGTCAAAGTCAAAGTCAAAGTCAAAGTCAAAGATTATTTATTCCATAGGTAAAATAAATTTACACTTGAAATCGTCACATTTAAGCTACTGCTCGTTCACTACGCTGACCTCCCTGAGAAGAACGAGCAAGAAACTCTAGGGATTGCTCTTTTCAAATAAACTTAAATGCTATGGAATACACTTTGAATCAAATTTGTGTGGATTCTGGAGCATGTCGTCTTTCCATACACCTTTATCTAACACGTAGTCTTCAATTTTGTAATATGATTTTTATCTGGAAAATAGGGCGGGTACTGAACGTGCACCCGAGGCAATCTCTTGAGAACTGGATGAAATCAGTGACAACGGTCTGGTACAACCGAGTACACTGGCTGATTTGGGGTCAGAACCTGAACTTAGAAGGTTCCTGTGCTCGCACAGATTATAGTGCTCTTCTCGTATACCCTAAACGTCGGTAGTGAGGTTCACTATAATCAAAACGAATGTAGAAAGATATAGGGCTGCTACTAATTTAATTAGGCTTCGTTTCTAAGTTACGTACATTTGTGAATTCAACAGTCAATTTTTTTTTATTTGTACCCATGGTTCTGAGCATTTGCTGAAGTTCTGCCGAGTCTGTTTTCTTACAACCTGTATACTAATAAAGAATCTCGAAAAGAAGACCATTGATATCACAATCTTTAATCTAATAAACGGTACAAATTTAACTTAAAAACGGTTAAGGAAACTCAAGTGAAAGTCAAACGCAATTAAGTCATTGTAATTAAAACCAAGTCGTTGTAAAAAAGTCTGTTTGCAGCAAATTGTTCAGCAAGAGAGACTGACTAATGGAATTAGCCGACCAAGTGGCTGAGATTGTGAAATTAAATTATAGGTTGATACCTAGTTGGAATAGGTTTCGAAATTCAATTCTTGGCTCTATCACGGATAGTTGCTGGAGTTTGAATAATATAATAAATTAATTACGAACTATATTTGAATGTGGAATGTAATAAAATGCATGCCTAGCTCTGTAGTCCATTGGAGAACCGTTAGCTTTCAATCCCTGCACATTACTTTGCTCATAGCTCCGCACTAGAGAAACCCTGTGTCGAGGGTGCCATGGACACACACACAGACAACCACAAATTAAACCCAACCTCACAAGAGAAATAAGATTTAGGCCATACAAATATTTCACCAGGTCCGAGAATTGATCCCGGGACTTTTACCTGGCAGACCAGCATGGTAACCATTCATCCACAAAGGCACTTTTATTTATTTCAGAAGTAGGTAAGGTGGCTTTACTACCCTGGACGAACTTCACAAGGCGCACTACTGTTACTACTTTAATTCTTTAGTTCTTCTTCTTCATGTGCTTTCTTCTAATGAAGGTCGGCAATCATAATAGCAATCTGAACCTTGGACACAGCATCTCTGGATAGTGATCGGATGCTTCTCCTCTTTCATTCATTCACTCTCCTTCTTCCTACATGTATCTTTCCTTGTATTTTGTCTTGGATTGTTAATTGTAATAGGTCATACTTTGGGTTTCTCAGTATATGACCCAGATACTCCAGTTTCCTTCTTTTGATGGTATTTAACACTTCCTTATCTACTAACACGTTGCAGCAACCATTCGTTCGTGACTTTGTCTCTCCACGATACTCTCAACGTTCTCCTATGCACGCACATTTCGAAGGCTTCCACTTTTTTGCACATAGATTCTGAGTGTGTCCAATGCTTCTGCTCCGTACATGAGAATGGAGAAGATGTAACAAAGCGCCAATCAAGCGTGGAATTCGATGTTAAGAGTGTCATAGGTGACTCGGAATGGTAGAGGCGAAACTGCAGAGCCTTGAACACCGCCGTAAAATTGCCTACTTATCCGTATTCTACAGGATATATCACGGAGAGTGTGCGATGGAATAGCATAATTTGATTCGACTTCCCCTTTCTGTCATCGGGCTGGTATTCCACCCCCATGTTGTGGATATTCCCAGGATTCGCATGAAGCCTTTCGCTTCCACATTTATATAGCGAGCGGCTAGAGAGTGGAGTTCCCTACCTGCTGACTTATACCCCGAACGCTATAACTTGGACCTTTGCAAGGCGAGCGTGAATAGGCATTATTTAGGTCATTATCACTTTCCATTAGGTGAGATGGAGGTCAAATGTATGCCATTTTTTATTAAAAAAATACGTCTGTTACAGAGCAGGTCTTCAATCTGATGAAAGCATTTCTCGCTTGTTCAATACTGCATCTTACTTCCGTATTGTTGCTACCACGCTCATTAACATAACAGCCTAAGTACTTGTATTTCTAATTCTTGTATATTTCTTTTGTAATCGCATCCAATATTTTTAATTTAAAGTACTAATTCTGAGCGCCACACGTAATATGTGGGTTTATTATAAACTAAAGTTATTCTAACTAACGATCACATACTTTCTTAATCTTATTTTTATTTCTATAGCACAACTAGTTGCTAGTTGAACTCGAGAACATATTTCTCGGTGCTAGCAGGGTATAATTTAATTCTTAACACAGTATCTTAACCTAAGGATCTTGGCTTATTACGTTATCCAGTTAGTCGTGAACTGTTCGCCGAGACTGAATAATTGTTAAGTTCTTCCTAATTGGTTTAGTTAAAAATGTAGTTACTGGTTTTGGTTGCTTGAGTAATTATTGTATTACTTTTATTCATTCTTGATTCATGAGATTCACGAGACAGATGTAAACCTCTGATTAGAGAGTTAAACGAATGTTTCAATACAGTTAAGTCTGCTCTTCTATCTTACCTATTTCCGCGTCAAGCAGTAATATCAGTATTACTTCGTTCCAGTTTTAAAGGGTAAGAAGAGTGCTGGTAAAATTAAGGCACGTGGGATTTGTCTCTTCAAATTCGAAAGTTTACTGACAAGCTAGAACTAATGTGAGCAAAGGCCGCCCTGTCGCTAAGAGCGATCTCTTCCACACAACCTTTGAGGCAGATGAAAACTAAACTGAGAAGTTTAATCTAGTAATTAATTCACAGTCAGAGGCAACGCGACGTATTGAATATGATTTATCGCGAAACATCTGTAGCTAGAATTATCTATTAATTTATGTTAATATCGACTCAGCATTACGCATTCTCTAATCAGAACTATGATTGAAGCGTTGTAAAGCCGTCAGTTGACGGCGAGATTTGTCATGCAACAAATCTCGACACGTTCACGTTCTTCTGTAAGAGTTGGTCAAGGGAAATACTGCCTTACCCATTTCTGCCGCCAAGCAGTAATGTAAGCATTAATGCATTCCAATTTTGAAGGGTAAAGGTGCTGCTGACATTATAGGCACATTTGAACTTGTCAACTTATGTCTCAAGGTGATGAGTGCAGTGGGAGTGCCCCTCAGATCTTTGCGATTTAAAACTCTGAGTGGCACTGCAACTGTAATGGATAAACGTGTCGCTTTCCACCAGACGCACGACTTGTTCATCCCGTCACTGGATATCCGCTTGTTGGATAATTAATGAATGTGTAAAGGAGATGAACGAGTAAGTGAAACAACAGAGCTGTGTAATATTGAGTTTTTTCTCGAGGAATAAAAACAATACCTCTAACAACAGAATTTCAATCGAGAATATCGCACATACATATTATATTTTTTCAACTTTTCTAACAGATTCATTTATTGGATCTTCAACAGAAGGCCTTATAAGTGACAGATGTCGTTGTGTAGCAGTTAATTAAAATTAAATAGGCCTTATTAGCCTGTTACCTGTCATATGACAGGTCGGGGTAATCGCGTTAGTTAGACGTGATTCGGGATTGGTGAACCGCGAGCCACATCATTGTGACGTATTTATTAAATATTTGTGATTATAATTCGGCGAAGCGATTGTACCGCAAATTTGGTGCTACATTAACGCAATTGTACTTCTTGTAAATGTTACAGGAAATGGATTCGAATTCATGTTTTAATTTTATTATAAATTTATGACGTTTTAATAAAACTTTGTGCATTTTTACAATATAATTATATAAATTTAAAATTATTTCCGCTGTTTCTGAAAACACTAATTATGTTATAAATGTGTTTGTTTACATACGTAATTCGAATTTGCTAATATCATAATTACGTCAGTGTAGCACCAAATGAGCGAATACACCGCAAGGCAAAATTTTGGAATTGAAATTGTATTATTGGATCTAAATTCCGTATACTTCGATTCCTCCTACGTAAAGTACCTATCATATGTCGAAATTGCCAAGTTTACAGGGGAGTGTTTTAAAGTTTTGAATTCACTGAAATGTGACTTTTCTAATATTTCTCAGTTTTATTCGGGAAAGCTCGTTACTCACATAGAGAATTATAAAATCCTAGGTATCGGTTAGACGAACAATCACAATTTAATTTATAATTTTATACTGTCACGCGACCCGCCCAGTCTCACTTTAGTTCACCCGCCTGTTGCGTCTGCGTTAGCACAAAAATTATAAAGTAAATTGTGGTTATTATTATTATATTCTAATCTTTAAAATGCTTCCCTGTAAACTTAGCAAATTGTACATACCATACTTTACGTAGGAGGGGTCGTTTTGTTTTCTCAAACAAACAAACGTGTCAGGTCCTTTGCAGGGTTTGCTAATTTTCTTAGAACCACTGTGTACTTAACTGGGGTAATTTCATTGTGAATCCAGTAAGATTATATTGCAGTGGCAGTTGAGTCCCAATAAAGTGTCAGTGAAATGACAATGATGGCATTCATTCATTCTATCACTAGCGATCGATGTGCCTTACTAAACCTACCATGGAAATGACTATGCAAATCTTAACATTTATTTCCTTTAATCAGAAATTTCAAATTAAATATCCATGATATTAGGAAGCTACACCATTGACGTGCTATCGACTCACCACTGAATAGCAGCAGCAGTGTTCGACACAAAATTAACAGATTTGTACGCGTAATAATCGCGAAGGCCTAAGAACTCACTTACTTCATCATTTCGGTGGCGCAGTGATCCAAAGTGGGTCTTGGCTTCTATGCGGTACGGTTGGAAGCTTACCTTGAAAGAGGAAAATAAATTGTTAGTGGTGGAACGTAAGATGGGAGCTAATGGGCAAGACAGAATCTTGAAATTGAAGATCTGATCTGGCCCAAAAAAGCGTGCTTAGGACGACCGAGTGGAGCTGGAGCGATCAAGTCCAGAAAGTCCTGAAAACCTCTGTACGAGTGGTTAAGAAATCGATTTATACATTGGACATACAGTGGACAATATCATCAGGCCTCAACCACAAATTTAAAGTCGCCTTAAAAATGAAGCGATCTATATTTGGGATATTTTTGATGGATCTGTCCATCCCTAATGAAGTCATACGTCAGGTAACAAAAATTACCGACATAGCGCGCAAAATCAGTAAGCTTAAGTGGTGGTGGGACAATTTCTTATAAATTATATACAAAGTTAAATACTTTATTCTAAAATATTTCATTCGTTTCACACTTTTATTTTAGTCTTTTTCTGGACTTTATACGATCGAATAAAGTACAACCTATCGTGTAACACATTAGTATATTCTTTATGTAATATCCTTAGGTGTGTTGTATATTGTTAGTAAGACCATTACTCAATAGTAAATACCTAAAAATTTGAACCTAGCAAAACCGTTATTCCCGCTTCTTCTCTGGTGACACCCCTCAGATCTTTGCGAATCAATTGTTATGGACAGGCATGTCGCTTACCACAAGTCGTGCCACTTGTTTGTCGCGTCACTTAGTATAATAAAAAGTATTATTTAAAAAAAAACAATGACACAAATGTGACTGTTCCGTAATATGGGGAAACCGGTAACGTAGTAGAATTCGGTAACGTAATTAATGCCAATTTTAAAGTGAATAACTAGGAAAAAATTTTAAATCTACGTTAAACTATCTTGTAACTTATCAAACAAAAACTAAAAAAACAATTGTACATCATCTGTTTGTAGCGTGCAATAATAGCGCTTAATAATCCTTCCACGTACAATATCGCGCGCGGACTCGAGCAGAAAGAATGAGCAAATTGCCAGGCATTAAATTCTATATTAAAATGAGATGGTACAAATTGACGGCGGACCACCCAATATTGATATGGAATAGAGATCCTTGTGTCAAATAGAGAAGACGGTACAGTCATATCGTAACCAGAGTTAGGCCAAAAAATTTTAAAATCCCCAAAAAAAATTATATGTAGTCATGTACGGCTTTGTCCCTATAATTTAGAGCTGCGAACCGTTCTAGGCGCAAGGCGCATAGAGTTCAATTTAAATCTTAATTTTAATGTGTTATTAACAATGGTTTAGTACGCAGCTTATGTTATGTTTAACCCTTAATTAGTCGCGCTAAAAAAAGGTACGTAATTGGTCGCGTGGCTACACCCAAAATAGATTCGTGAAATAAAATACAAAATACACGCAAAATCAGACTTTTATTAATGACAATATTTGAACATACTTATTTCCTAGCTTATAAATGTCTTTCTGACTGATAAAACATATTATTAATAAAAAAAAACAACAACCTTCGTAAAAGTTTATTTTCTTCGTCACAATTTTGGGAGATTAGAATTTTGTGATCATTACACATGTTTTTAAACCTTTCGAACATTCCGTCTTGGTTTTTCGGTCCTTGATTCTAGGATATATATGGCATTGTTTATATGGACCGGACAGCTCTAGATGCCGATTCAGGATCTTCACTTTTAAGCTTCTTGTATCGTTTTTTGTAGCGGTAGCGGTGGCGTGCGAATACCTTCGTTTTCGTTTTCGCTTTGTTCTTATGCACAGTTATGGCCATAAAACGAAAACTTCACAATGATTATCACTATCAATAGCTTCTTCTTCTTTGTCTTTCACTTGCTGCACTATCTCTTAGACAGTCAAATCCCGTGGCATTTTACAGTTACCTCAAAACAAAAAACAAAAAAGCACCACATTACAACATAATCTTTAAAATGCCAATATATTCGGTCTATAAATGTCACTACATCATATTTTTGTGCACCTCCATTATTAAAATACATAATAATAATAAAAAAATTACTTATTTTGCGGAATTTTGTCTACACGCACCCCAATCACGCACAACTACACACAAACGAGCGCAGATTACGAATGAATTGTGAAGTACAATCGCGTTTACGAAGCTAACCTGAAAACAGGCGCTGTGAGTTCAAATTTTAAAATCTTTGAGCCTAGAAACCTGCAATGAAACGTCCAATTAAAGGTTAAGCAGCAGTAGAGATCCTTGTGAAAGAATTCGTGCTGGGAAGAACTGCCACCTTGCCTGCCGCCAAGCAGTAATGTTAGCATTACTGCGTTCCGGCTTAGAAGGGTGAGAGTGCTGGTGAAATTACAGGCAAATGGCACTTGACACTTATGTCTCAAGGTGACGGGCGCAGTGGCAGTGCCCCTCAGATCTTTGCGATTTAAAGCTCTTAGTGGCAATGCAACTGTTACAGAGAGGCGTGTAGCTTACCAGCACTTGTTCGTCCTGTCACTCGATACTTTTCATTTCTATGATATCAAATGACGAGATGAACAAGTCATGATGAACATGGTTGTAAGCGGCACGCCTGTCCATAGTAGTTGCAGTGCCAATCAAACGTTTAAATTGCAAAATCTGAAGGGCAATGCCACTGCACCTGTCACCCTTGGACATAAGTTGAGTAGAGTCCCATGTGCCAGTAACCAGCACCCTTACCCTTCAAAACCGGAGCGCACCAACAGTCTATAAAGTTAGAAATAGGTAAGGTGGCCGTATTTCCCTGGACGAACTCTTTCACAAGGAGTTCTACTCCTCGCGTCACCTTGAAATATGTAGTTGACATTTGTCAACCCTTGTGCCCGTAATTTCACCAGCACCATTACCCCAGAATTCTTTCACTAGAAACTCTACTGCTACTAAAGAATAAGACACAACAAAACATACGGAATCGTAGTTATTGTGAAGAATAACGTACTTATCTGAGACGCATCTTATTGTTGTTCTTACACTATTATTATTGAAGACCCCGATAGTCGTTTTGTCCGAGCGATAAACGCGGTAAACACAATGCGCGAATGTGCCGAGATTGAAGACTTACTTTTATTATATTAGTGTAAGGATCGTGTTTTGTTAAAGTTTATGAAAAATTCAACTTTGTCATGTTCGAAAACTACTGCTAAATAGTAACACATGCATACATACGATATCTCCAATGAACACTACTTACGTCAACTTAATTTTTGGACCCGTTCTAAAAAAAAATTTTAGCTTTTGTTTCTTTTTTTACAAAAATAATTTTTTTGTTCTTTCTTCGAATTTTTTTTTTGTTTATTTTTTTGCACAAAATTCGAGAAGCATGACATTAATAAATAAATACGGCTGTTTACAAAAATAACAGAAAATGACCGAAAAATTGGCGTAGTGTTAATTGATACATAATATACTGAACTGCTTCCGTGGCCGAACGTGTTCGATTCTCGGGACGGGAGAAATATTTGTATGGCCTACATTTATCTTTTTCGTGAGTTTGGGTGTAATTTGTAGTGAGCTCTGAGCCACACAAGTATATGCCATCGATAGGGTAAGAAAGAAGAAGAATTTAGAAAAGTGCTTTCCCCTATTGATTCTACAGAGATTCGAATCCTGGACCCCTCATCTAACTACCAAAATACTAACCGCCGGGTCACCAAAGTCATCAAACGCATAGATAAAGAGCGCCTAGAGGGATGGCCTCTTTAAAAACTTATCCAGAATGTTCCTTCGCCTTATTAATAAGTATCAGTGATTAGTAACTTTCGATTCCAAGTTAAGACTCACCATTGAGGAGCAATTACTCGACACATTGATTTATTGTTCGCCCCTAACTTTGGGACGAGTCGTACTTACGAAGTTTTCTATCGACCCTTTTAGAGTTGCGCTTCGATTTTATTGAGAAATGACTGAGTGATTCAAAACCGCGTCAGCGTTTTGAAACAAAAATGAAATCGAGAAAAATTACGTTTTCCGAAAACTACAATTTACGACTATTGAACGCTAGAATGAGTAGATACATCGAATTATTAGGTTTTCGCCATTGACTTACAATTATATGGACGTCGGGTCCGCGCTAAAAAGTGTCCGCACTTGTAAGGCGCTAAAATCGTATACAGAGCGCGACACTCCGCTTTAGTCTTCATTTGTTCGACTGACAGCGCGATACTGCGATGACATTACAATTTAAATTTCGAATAGGTTGACTTGGGACATTTTTTTCGTGGTTTTTGTATTAGACCCGTCGTCCATTTATTTGTAAGTCAATGGTTTTCGCATTTGGAAATGAAACTAGGATTTCGGATTCTTTACAGGTCAAACAGTCACGACTAGCTGATCATATTCATGATTCAGATGTGAAAAAATAAATCCATTTTTCGATTAATATATTAACTATTTTAAACATGACATTTTCATTAAAAAAACTCAGTTCATTAGATTCAGAGTGCAAAAAGACTTTGTTCATAGGTCAATGTTGTACATCTTTAGCATGAAACTCGAACGAAATAAAATCTCGAACAATTACTGTCCTAATCAATAAGATCAAATAAGAAATTTCTTCGCTGGTAATCATTTCAGATTTGAAAAATGTAAAACTATAAGAAATCATTATCATCGATTACCCGCTAAGGAAATGGTATAGGCCATAGTTCACCACGCTGCGCTGACCCAATGCAGGTTAAGTACTTCACGTTTTCTAAAGGTTGTGTATTCGTCAAATGTAGCGAAAAACACTGCAAATGTACCATTCGCACCATAAACCTTTCAAATCAGATGCAACCGCTCTTGCTACCATCTGGGCTACCATCGCATAAAGAAAATAATACCAATTTACTAAAAAATAATTTCAATCCCTAGAATTTCTTGCTGATTCTTCTCAGGGAATTCAGCATAGTGAACGAGCAGTGGTTTAAAATATAACATTTTCAAGTGTAAAAATTGTATCACGTTAGGTCCACGCAAGCAGGAGTAGCCGAAAACCGTACAAAGGCTAAAAATACGCCAATCCCAGTCAATGCTACATTTACATCTTCGTAACTTTTGTGCTGGTAACACTGGGTGCCAAAGATAACAGCTGAAGGTTATCTTCCAAAACAAAAACATTTTATCTTAATTTCTCTCAGCGTTTTCTAATGGGAGTGAAGCGCGTTCGAAATTCAAATAGCCGCTGTGACACATCAATTTTATTTTGATACATTCAACAGAAAGATTAAATTTATCACATGATTCAAACTCAATTAATCGTTATTAAATGAGCAAAGACAACCCATCTCTACAGAATATTCGACGGTGACACCGTATAAAATATAGGAAGATTCTTTAATAACTTCCCTGATATGGACTTTGCTATCGCTGCCTGTGATAAGGCACGTTTGCTGGGTACTGGCAATATTTTATTTTGCTACTTCATCTATATATAAAAAATATCTTTATTTCATAGGTACTACTCATTCGAAACGCACATTCCCTTGAGAAAAGTGAGTTAGAAACTCTTGGCATTGCATTTTTTGTGTCTATTGTCTATTTACACTTCACATTATAAGCCCCGCTGCTGAGCACGGGTCCACGCCATACACAAATGTATCAATACGAGTTTTTTTTCAGTTGGTATGGAGCTACGCAACGGTATCTACAGCGTGGTCATGGGTTCATGGTCCCATCGGGTCGAAGAATTGTCCTAAGTGATCGATCTTTGTATTAATAATATTTCGACACGTCAGTACTCGAACCTGCGACCACGGGATCCCATCCCCATTACCTTATCAACTAAGCTACACGTCTGAGTTACCAAGTCAACGAAATTCTTCTAGGCGTCTGTTATTAGATCTATACATTAGGTTTTTCGGCGCCATTTTATTTATTTATTTTTTATCGTAAAAGAGTCAGTGTTTTAAACATGCATTATTATGTTTTATTTATTGTAAATGTGTACAAAAATAATGACCAGTGATTCCATGGGACAAATTGTCCCTGTTCACTAATTACCTGTACCGCGCTGGCAGTGACGGGGTTAAGCCGAGCTATTTTTCACGGCTTACCTTTATTGATGCTATTATTTTGCGATTTAACTCTTGTGTTATTTGGTACTTGAACTGTGATATAAATAATTAAGGTAATTATTTTACGAATGTGGGAATTGTATCGGCTTCCATCATCACTACAAACCTTTAGCTATTTTTAAATTATAATTATTAATACAAAGAGAGAAAAATTTCTTCGATCCGACCGGATTCAAACCGACCGGCGACCGTCTTCTAGCAAACCGTGTCAGGCGCTTTGCCATATATGCAATTTATATTATGCTATTTTTAAATTTATTATAAATCCCATTGTCTAGTTCTAATCCATAGTCTACCATGGTAGCCCAGTACGTATTGGGACCTACTCGCGTTGTCCAAAGGTTATGAAACTTCCTTAATGTGCAGGTTTTATTCACCGTGAGCTAGAGGTGTTGCTAGAAAATATTCACAAATGAACGTAACATAAAAAAGAAGTCATAGGTATATAGTGTTTTTTTTAATGGGACAGTATGCAGAAATCCGAAACCATAGAAGATACAAGGAAACTGTCTTAGGAACCATTAAGTCTTTTTTTGAAAACAATTTTGGCATAGTACATTTTTTGGTCAAGTTTTTTGTGTTAAAGTTTTAGTCGATTAACACAAAAAAATTGACCAAAAAACCGTACCGTTTCATTTCATTGTATGGGACAACTTAATATTATCCCATTAAAAAAAACATTGTATACCGCGGGATTTATGCTGTTGATATCAGAATTCAGAAGCAAATGTTCATGACTAAAATTTCCGTTGGTTCGTTCCATGGCTTAGTTGGCACGGTTTGTTGGGAGACGTTGGTTCGAATACAACTGGATCGAGTAAATATTTTCTAAGTATTCGATCTTTGTATAACAGTTATAACAAACTAGTGGAGTAATTTCACAAAAAATAATTTAATGTCATGGTGCAATAAAACTTAATTCCATTCAATTTTTTTTTTCAGATTATGTTTTCTCAATTCCACATTTTTGAGTTACGACAGTACTTGGTTTCATGTGCGATGTTATTTATTTAAACTGCTACCGTCAATTTACATTTCAATAATGATCAAGCAGGGGATTGTGTAATGGGTCCATAATGAAATAATGTGGAATATTGAAGCCATTTGAAAACTTCGATGGCCTAACGGTTTGTACTGTGGGCCTAGTATGAGGAGGTTCCAGGTTCGAGTCCCTGTAGGATCAATTTGGGATATGATTTTTTTAAATTGGTTCTCGTGCAAGTGTTCTGCATGGGGCCCTGGAGCGAATTACGTTGCTCTGGTAGTCATATTACAGAGAATTCCCTAGCTTCATCACAATCCAAGAAGCACACTTTATACGCCTCAAAACTATTATATCTATAAACAGTCTTATTATGGTATAGGTTTAGATAATAGTTCTCTACAAATAGTTTTAGAAAAAAGAAATTGGTCTTATTGTATTGTGCCGTCTATCAATTGAATACAGTGAAATCATTGTGTGAAATGTGGTTGGCGTGAAGAAATAACCTCAATTTTGTGATGAACATTTTATTTCTTCCAACATAAGTTAGGTATGTCATTGAAATATACCTTATCTGATAGGGAATTTATCCACCTTTCTAGTCATATAGAACACATTTCGTATAATTATACAGAATAACGTTTTAGCGACAAATTTGATTTTTTTAATTGTTTTTTTAACCTTGTGTTTTGAAAAGTTTTTTAATGCATAATACGTTCACCATTCCTATAACTTTTACTCCATAAAAAGGTTTTGTGATACTGTCAAAAGAAAAAAATCGCTTAGAAACATTGTGTTTTGTAGACAATCATTCATAAAAGATTCATACGAGTGAATATTCTTCTACAAGATCAACTACACTAAGCAAGTAAAAATTATCTTTTCGTATTTCGTATTTCGTATTGTAAAGTCTTTCTATAGATAAAGCTATAGACAAAATGCTCCCAACAGTGTTTTGAAAAAAACTTTACATTCTTATCGCCATTTTTATTTTTAAAGAATGGCTATGAAGTAGCCGAGAAAAATTTCTTTTCTTTTTAAAACGTAAATCTAAGTTGAAATTAGCTTGAAGAAGCCTAGAACTTCTTGAAAATGGTTTGTCTTGTGAGTTATTTTGTATATTTAAACTTTCTATAAATATTTAAAACCGAAAATCGATAACTGTATTTTTTTTTTGTTTATATTTATACACAAATATTTAAAATGCAGCGAGCGCATTAGTTTTATGACAGGTTTTTTATTACTTTTCACAAAGTATTTAAAGACGCACGTCAATTCACGCTTGCTAAACGACTAAACATTGCGTGAAAAAGTCAGAAATATCATATCTAATTTCGCCATGTTGCAATTTTGATAGTTTATATTTTGTAAACCATTAAACTTGAAAACTATTTGTATTAAGAGAATTGCGTCTTACGTTTGTAACGCTTCAGTTACTTTGGTTTTAATATAGCATTACTAAGAAAACTATCATCGACTATAAATTGTTAAAAACTGTCTACAAGACTAAATCCTGTTCTACAAATGGTCTGGCATAGCATTCTAGAAGGGTTAGTTGAGAAAAAAGATAAGAATAACTCTTAACACTACCTACAGATAATTTCTCCAAGCACTCTTGTGATCTACTAATGAAGTGGGCACACTTTTACTTTAAATTATCTAGAAACCTTCAAGATATCTTGAGGGAATTTGAGTCGTGTAGTGAACTTGGATATTACTTTTTTTATAACACCAAGTAACTGGACGAACAAGTCGAATGCCTGGTGTTAAGCCACAAGCCATAGCAGTTGCAGTGCCACTCAGAGCTTTAAATAGCAAAGATCTGAGGGACACTGCCACTGCGCCTGTCACCCTGAGACGTAAGCTGACAAGTCCCACGTGCCTGTGTTTTCACCAGTATCCTTTAAAACCGAAACGCTGTAGGTGGCAGTACTTCCCTGGACACACTCTTTCAGAGTTTATACCCAGCAGTGGGTGAAGTGAAGCTGTATATAATAAATGATTATCTTTAATATATATCTTTATTAACTTTTTAGCCTTATCACTAATATGCATAAAAAGTTGTTACTAAATATACAATGAAAAAGGCATACGCTAAGGTTTGAAATACACTGGCTCCTAAACTAGACTAGAGTCTGTGTCTTAGGAGTCAGGTTGAGTTAGATGTATCGTAAATGGTTTGCGCCTTATAAAATATTATCCAGGTTAAAATTTATAATATATAAATTATGATGATGAATTGAAGTGATTGTTTAAAAAGTAATCAGAAATTCAAAAATTATTTCAATCTATATATTACAGTATCAGTATACATAGAAAATTTAAACCAAAAAATACTTCTCGGTTGATTCCAAATTGAAAATCTAAATATAGGAAAACATAAATTTAACTGCATGTTTATTTTTATTTGAACCGACCAACCAACAAATTCCAGTAATGTCGTAGGATATCATAAGGGACTTAAATTATGGTGTTTATTAGTTTTTATGTTTGAATTTATGAAGTCACTAGTTAAAGAGTGTAAAAGACGGTCATGTGTTGAACCGTTTATCAGATTTATAAGGCGGAAAACACACAAATCGCCTGCCTGTCCGCAGTTATTAATATATTAGGATCATTAAAACATAAACGAAATTTTGTTTTTTAAGAAAAAAGTTGGGGTTCCACCCGTATGTTGTGGATATTCGATTCCACATTTATGGCTAGGGAGTGAACCTCCCTGCCTGCAGACTTATTCCCTGAAAGCTATAACTTGGACCTTTTCAAGGTTAGATGATTAGATGAGTATGCTCCATCGTCTACCTCATTGTCACTTTCCATCAGTAGAGATTCTTGTGAAAGAGGTCGTATAGGGAAGTACTGCCTCTTTACCCATTTCTGCCGCCAAGCACTAATGCGAGCATTACTGTATTCCGGTTTCGAAGAGTAAGGTGCTGGTGAAATGACAGGCGCATGGGGCTTGTCCACTTTATGTCTCAGGTTGCCAGGCGCAGTGGCAGTGCCCCTTCAAATCTTTGTGATTTAAAGCTTGGAGCGGCATGGCAACTGGTGGCGCACGTTGTCGTTTGACACCTTATTTTTAAAAAGTATGTAACTTAGAAACTAAAGTCATGGGTACATGCCGCCACAGGCATTAGAACCGTCGACCTCTTAAATGATACCATTCTCCCATTGGGCTACTACCGCTCGCGTTTCTACCCTAAATTATTTAAGTAGTCGATTTTTTAAATATAGTTACCTTTAAATGCAAATGAAATTCGTAAATAAAAAAAAAACAAAATGAGAGCGATGTCTATCTTTTAAAAATCTTTTAAAGCAACTTCCTTTTAAAAAATCAAGACAATCCCGTCGCAGCGGTGCGATTTAAAAATAGATTAAAAAACTAATGGACGGCCATGATGGATAAGGCAGGCTGTTATACGTTAAAATTATGTCTCATAACTAGAGTAGATAATAATAGAGCAGTTTTTGTTTCTTTTATAGTCCTTGAGCGTTTGTGCACTGATGTTGGATTGGATAATGTTTCAGCTTTAATCTTGTGAAGCATTTTATGGAAATAACATACAGAGACAAAAATACGACTTACTTGGTCTGCACTTATCATCCAAGCTTAACTTTCGGCGCTACCTCGAATTCTTTTGGCAAAAACTGCTGCCCAAAAAACTAGGCATACCTTACAAGGTCAGGCAGTACTTCACGCCTGAACAGATTTTAAATCTGTATAAAGGACGGGTTCGGTCGTGTATGGAATAATGCTGCCACCTTTGGGATGGCTCTGCCCATTGCCAGTTACGTGTCTTGGACTCGGTGGAATGAAAAGCAAAGAGCCTTATTAACAACAACTCTCTTGCGGACTCGGAGCTACAAAATCTCGACCATCGCATAAAAGCAGCCAGTTTGTCAGATTTCTGTCGGATACATTTCGGGGAGTGTGTGCAGGAACTCTTCAATTCAGCTCCATGCTCACCGTCCCTCGTTGGTCGACTAGAAGGTCCGGAACAGTCCATCCTTGTGTCGTTAATATAATACCCATTCGCACTAGCATTAGCACTTTGCTTCCTCCTTTCTGATGCGTACGGCAAAGGAATGGAATGAAAGAAATGGAATCTGTGTTTTCCGAAAGATACAATTTGGCGCTATTCAAGGCTAGTGTCAACAGGCAAACGCGTACCATCATCGGTCACATCCTCGCTTAACATCGTGAGATTGTGGCCAAGCGTGTGTCTATTATTTATAAAAAAAGAACACAGAACGCGGGTGACATGATCTCTTAAACTGACTAACCATTATGACTTAACTACATACTAATCAACATTATGTCTTAAGGGCGACGGGCGCATTGACGGTGCCTTCCGGATCATGGCGATTTAAGTTTTCATGGCACTGCAACTGTTACGGGTAGAAAGTGAAATTACAGGCACCTAGGACTTGTCAACTGATGTTTCAGGGTGACAGGCTCAGTGGCAGTGCCCCTCCAATCTTTGGGATTTAAGGACGAATGAAAGAGATAACGAATTATGTGAGCGTGTCATGTGAAACAGACTATATATGTAATATAGCTAATTAAAATTAGTGCGGTGATTGGAGGTAAGCAAAACAGGTTTTTTTATGTTTTCAAGTGACAGGACGAACTTAACAGCTGCATAGCCATTGAAAGCTTGAACCTTCCTTTCCCATATGATATAAAAAAAGACGTCCATATAACGAAAGGCTTATACTCAGTACAATAATAATGCAAGTAAAGTAATGGGAGCTTTACTGTGTTCCGGTGAAATTATAGATACATGAGACCTTACAACTTATATCTCAGGGTGCAGTACTTGGTACAATAAAAAAAGCCTAACAGTGAATGAAGTAAAACAGTGGATAATAATTTCTCAAAAACGTTTACTTTGAATTCCGTCCCTAATATAACCCAAAGAGTGTGCACAGTCTGCTTTGGGTTTTTTAAAACATCATCACATGTCATTTGTTAGGACGACACGATTTGTTGAACATCATCTTTTAAAAATTAGACAATATATTGTGACAGGATATGACATGAATATAAATAAGACTGTTTATGTAATGGTGTCAATTTAGTAATAGCAAAGATAACTTCAATTTTAGTAGATCTGTTTCTTTCCATATCAATAATTAAAAAAATATTAGTAAGGAAAAGTCAAATTAACTACTACTCCGTAATTTGGTCAATTGATGTTATAAGGCCGTGTATGCAAAATAAAAATTTTTCAAAAAAGGGAATTAAGATAGAGTCACATTTTACTTTTTCATACTTACATAGGAGAGTGTAATTAAATGTCAAATATATAACATCACCATTTATTACTACGCCACAACACAAAAATACACAGTAGGTAAGAAAGATAAGAAAAGATGAAGCTAAATTAAAAAAAAATTAAAAAATAAAGTAACAGAAAAAGCCATCAAATATGAATACCTAATTATATAAGAAATTCAGATTTACAGGTATGAAACCCATCGATTAAGGAAATATCATGACATATCTGCACAGACAAAAGATGTTTTTTTGTATTCACGCTTACTTAAATCGTTTTTTATTATTGATATTGTATATTTTTACTATTGACTTTTTCCTTTTCAACTTAGTAAAAAGTGTTCGTAACATATTCAGTACTAACGCCTTTATAACTTAGCATTATTACAATACTATTTTTAACGTCTTTTCAACTTAGC
>NW_020654422.1:21402807-21430102 GCF_003589595.1 Hyposmocoma kahamanoa
CTTTTCAACTTAGCATTATTACAATACTATTTTTAACGTCTTTTCAATTTAGCATTATTACAATACTATTTTCAACGTCTTTTCAACCTAGCATTATTACAATACTATTTTTAACGTCTTTTCAACTTAGCATTATGACAATACCATTTTTAACGTCTTTTCAACTTAGCATTATTACAATACTATTTTCAACGTCTTTTCAACTTAGCATTATTGCAATACTATTTTCAAAGTCTTTTCAACTTAACATTATTACGATACTATTTTTAACGTCTTTTCAACTTAGCATTATTACAATACTATTTTTAACGTCTTTTCAATGTGACGTAGTTTGACATTACAAAGAAACTATTACTTAAATGAAACTTAACATTTTCAGTTAATTTTAAATGTATGTGAGCATTGTGTAACTGTCATCTGGGGAATTAACATTTTTCGGTAGCTACATATATGTACAGCTTGGAAGATTTAGAAACTTAAATGTGACTTGCGTCTTTTCATTTACTTAAGTGACTGAAATGTGTAGTTAAAACGAAATGACGTATCTATGCAATTACGTCTTGTATTTAACTTAGTTTGATCATAAAAGTGTAGGTACTTACACCCTTTTCTCTCCGATGACGTCATACGTCTAATCCATCAAGGAAAATAAAATAAAATTGTGGCAGATTCGTCTTTTTTGCCGATCACGGCAGTAATGTAACTCATTTTTTGGAAAAGTGTCACATGCGCCCTTTCATTCAAATAGCAGCTGGCTTCCTGCCTGCCCGTATTTTTTTTTACTTAATCATTTTTTAAATGATAATTTAAATTTTTATTGAATGATATTAAATTATTTTTATGTGAAATTACTCCACTAGTTATAATTATTAATACAAATAACGTATACTCAGAAAAAGTTCCTTCCGATGATATATGATAATATATGTGGGGGGCACTATAAGTTTCCGGACTGAATAAGAAAAGAAGCTATGAATGTTCAGAAATGAATTTATTGTTTCTCAAAATATTCTCCGTTAGCGTTAATACCCTTTTTAAAACGAATGAACCAATTTTGAAAACATTTAATGTGACGGAACGGAAGAATGTTCCGTTACAATCTTTGAAACATATTTTTCACACTCTTCGACAGCCTTTTCAAGCAATGAAAGTCGTTGATTGCGTAAGTGGTTCTTAATTTTTGGAAATAAACAAAAGTTACAAGATCGAGACTGTACGCGGGATGGCTCATAAGGCCAACGTTGTTCACCTCCAAAAATTCATTTGTCGGTCTGACCGTGTGAGAACTGGTATTATCGTGGTGCAAGATGATACGGGGTTTACGGTTATTTTTACGAAGTTTGTCAATAACTTCCGGCAAACAAATGGTCGTGTACCAATCACTATTCACGGTACAACGATTCTCCAAAGATTGATTTGATTTGAAAACTAGCCACATGTCCAGTTTTATTAAAAAAAACTAGTAGTGGACGGGCGACCATCACGAAATTCATCACTGAGATTCACACGACCGCGTTTGAATTCTGCAAATCAGCTATAAATAGTCGTCTTGCACGGTGCTTCATCGCCAAAAGTAGTTTGAAATCGAGCGAAGATCCGTTGAGCTATTAAATTACATTTAAAATCGTAGAAAATCATACTATGAAAATGTTCACGAGTTAAATCCATGGTGATGTAGACAACCAATTTCTAAAATGACGCCACAATGTAAAAACAAGTGACAGTCAGATGAAACAAACTGTATTCTACAGCCAAAGAGTTCCATTTTCCAATGTTGTAATTACTTTTTAAATATTGTATATGTAAGTGGCCATTTTCGGAAACTTATAGTGCGCCCCATGTATTTACTTTTTACTTATTTGTCACGTATCCTTGTTCTATAATATCCTGTCTCCATGACGTGTCCTCCCTAGGACAACAACACAATGGTCCATAAAAGAAAGATAAAAGATAATAAAAACTACGTTCACTTTTGTTCGCATTTTAATTTTCACGATGTTATAAGTTTATAGACACTTAACTAAAACATGGTTGCTTATTTTATCACTTTCTTGACGAGCAGTGCTAGCACGACGCAACGGCGCGACTTATGCGAGAAGCGACATAGAATTTCGCTATTCTCAAGGTCTTCTCGCCCAAGTCGCATCCTATCGTTCTGTGCTAGCAACATACTTCTTATTTAGCATTTCATATCTTGAGTTGTAGCTCGTGTCAAATTCATTATTTCAATGTTCAATGTTCGTATACAAAAAAGGGTAAAATATACGGTTGTTTCCTCCAACCGTGTGTCCTCAGTTACAACAATAATTTCAGTTACAGCAGTTAGTATGGAGATTTACGATATAAACAATATGTTGTTACAGTCCTGTAGGTAGTAATTTATTTTAAATTGAATATTTAAGCCAGCCGTGATCATGCTAGAAATGAAAATGTCCGCGATTTTAAAAACGAAAAAGCAGTTTCATTTGCAATAAATAATAAAATTAGTAAATGTACAAGTTTCAAGCTAAGCTCCTGTTATTTGGTACAAAGCTGCATGTTGAAAATATAGTTATTGCTTTATATGAAAGGTAACTTCATGTATTTTTAAAATGATGTTCGTATAGATAGTTTTTACAAATAATTAATATGTTAGGTAAGTTGTGACAAAAAAGAGTTATGGTATACCCCTGTAGCGATTGCCTATGACTATTGTTTCTAAATTACATGCATTTTTTAATATATAATAAAAGTAATTGACTCCATGGCCGATCAGTTACCATGCTGGGCTGCTACGCAAAGGTCTCGATTTCAATTCCCGGGCCGAGAGAAATATTTGTACCTACATTTATTTCTTTCGTGAGTTTGGGTGTAATTTGTAGTTATCTTTATGAGAGTCCATGGCACCTGCGATACAGGGTCTGCCTAGTGTGGGGTTGTGAGTGTGTGCGTTATTGATTATTTGTTTACAATACCTCTCGTAAAAAGTGACCGTCGTGGTGAATTTAACACGTCGAAAAATTATCGTGCTTATCATTAGGACGTATTACAATCCATTGATGATTTTGTTTTCCTTTCCAATGAATCTGTATGACATATCTAGAATATTAATATAGTCAAATTGTAATCCTTTTGTTATATTTTTGTATAGTATTTTGTATGTAAATTTTATACAGTTTATTACAAAAGTTATTCAAGTTTTCTTCATCCGACTTGGTTAGAAATGTAAAAGTTTACACACCGGGATTATTAAATCTTTTATAGTTATCGTGATATACATTAAAGTTGTTGTTCTTTTTAGTTTTTCAATTAGAGTGGGGAACAATATGAATAACATTGTTACTTTGAATTAATAAAAATCTTTTGTTATTTAAATAAACAGACATGTACTGCCATCTTACCTATTTCTGTCGCCAAGCAGTAGTGTGTTGGTGAAATTACAGGCACATGGGACTTGTCAACTTATATGTCTCAACTTATATGTGTAGGGTGACGGGCGCAGTGGCGGTGCAGATTATTGCGATTTAAAATTCTGAGTGGTACTGCTAATGCTATGAACAGGTGTATTACTTGACGCTAAGCACACGACAACTTCTTTTTGTCGCTTAGTATCATAAAAAAATGCAGAAATAAAACAACCAACCGAAGATCATTTCTCATGAAAAGACAACACATTTTCAAATAACCGACCGATTAGATAAAATCGTTCAATTAATTCAAAGCGAATAACCGTAAATAAAATCACAGAATGTATAAATAATTGTCACTACAAATTATCGTTTCGTGTCACGAATAGGATGTTGGCAGATTAACACCTCATTTCGGTGGCGATCGGCCGCGGCGATAGTTGTAATTGCTGTTTGAATGATTGATATATACGTGCTACCATTAGAGATTGTGTTGCTATAACTACAAAATAAATTTTCACCCTGTATGCCGTCAGCGGTATACCGAGTGAACATTTTGCTTACACAGGGTGAAATTATTTCAATATTTCGGTATAGTTTTGATAATAAAACGACGGCCATGAAAAACGTTATCAGATCAAATTGAGAGTGTTCTTAAAAAGACTGGAGCTAGTGAGAACAGTAAGAGGGCCTGCATGAAAAGATTAATAAATTAATGTAAATGAACCAATAGAGGTTTTTAGGTTCGGGACACACGCTCTTGCGTCCCCATCGGAAATCCCGTTGGATTTTGGTGAGAACAAGTATAAGTAATTTTTGATATATTTTTTTATGTAAATGAACTTGGGAGAGATATGTATAGAGTTAGAGTTTTTTTAGGATTGGGATACACGCTCTTGCGTCCCCAACGGGTATCCCGTTGGATTTTGGATTCGCTCTTGTATTCCCACGAGTCAGACGAGTCGTGGGCGAAGGCCACGCCATGCGGCAGGCCAAAGCGTCGATGGAGATACAAAACAGAGAGGAGTGGAGAGAGGGGAGGGAGGCCTTTGCTCAGCAGTGGGACAGTATAGGCTCATAAAAAAAATCTTGTTGGTGAACCAAGAGCGTGCAAATAAGTATAAGTACTGTTTGATAATATTTATTTAAGTAAATATATCAAAAATTAGAAAATCAAAAAAAGAAGAAAGGAGGAAGGAAGGAAGAACATATCTCAATCAGATTGAGAACACCCTTAAACGACTCTCGATTTGACTGTACGAAAGAATGAATGGGCATGTACGAAGAGGCTGATAGAAGTGGAGGAGGAGAAAGAGGTTTGTTAGGAGCGTAGAGGTGGAGGTCCATGGCCTCTGCTCACCCCGGTGGGAGTCAGGCGTGATGATATGTATATGTATAATATCGTCGGTATTTTGTAGGAAAGGCGAAAGCGCTATTTTAAAAATTTTCAGGCGATACATGTTTTATATATTTTAACGACTGTTTTAAAATATTTACATCCTGTTCTAAAATTAAAAAAATGGTTTTAATTAAGTTTAAGTTTTAAAATTAAATTTAAAACAGAACGTAAATGTTTTAAAATAGTCGTGAAAAACTAAAACAAGGTCCCCTGACTTTTTTTCGACGTGGCACTTTCGCCCTTTTTACAAAACCCCGATGATATATAACTTGACCACTAATGATATATAACCTAACCCTGGAGTAAAAATAGGGTCGACGATGGAACGAGCTCGCCCAGAAGATGTCTATTTAGTCACATCCTAAAGATACTCGGGCTGTATGTGTTCAGACACACAATCACAGGCAGAAAATTTCATGTCAGGACTGTGAGCAAAATAAATGATGACGGAAAGCACACAGTACGCCTGAAGGAAACTTTTAATTATGACTGACAATTATGGGACCATGGGCAAAAGTAAATTTAGCACCTGTAAAGAGCACAAAACGGTGGCAAATACATCGATTTAAATCTGTTGTGTTGTTATCGCGAAAACCTCAAAATGAACCTAGGAACAACCCCAAATTTTTCTACATTACTTTTGATTATAGTGGCCCTCCCTACCAACCCTTAGTGTGTACGAGAAGGGAACCTGTCACTTTATTTCATCCGGACGAACTTAAGAACTGTTACTTCAGCTGTACCAAGCACAAGTTCGGTCATGTGTCGAATACTGTTACCACCTAAGAGACTATCTTGCTAAATACCAGCAACCTTGGATTCAGTCGAAAAGCGCGCCAAGCGGCTTTATAGGTGACTTGAATTTACTAGAGGTGAGGCTGCAATACCCTGAACACCGCCTAAAAGCAAAAGAAGAGTGTGCAATGTAATTGCACGATCTGCTTCCGCCTTTCCACAAGGTGGACCGATGACCCGGTGAAGGTTACGAGAATTCGCTGGATGCAAGCTGTCGTTGAGGGAGCAGTTCAGCAGTGGATGTCTTTCGGCTGAAGTGATAATGATGATGATTACCGTCTTCCCTTTCCATCTTCGGGGGACTAGACGTAGGCTGGGGTTCAACCTCTATGTTATGGATATGGCAAGGATTCGTACGAAGCAATTCGCTTCCACATTTTTGTGACGAACGGAGTGGAATTCCCTGCCTGCAGACTTATTCCGCTAGAACGCTATAATTTGAGCCTTGAGCGAGAGTTTAGGTGTGCATGGTAAGATGGAGGTCAAATGCGCACTTATTTTTTAATATAAAAAAAAATTATATCAACACCAATAAAAAAATCTTAAAAACGTTATCTCGAAACTTAATTTACGGCGAATGTAATTTGTTGCAAATTTAAATTTGTTTAACTAAAATATTAATATTAATAATTTCGATAGAAAATTGGATGACTAAACCCAACCCTTTAATTTGACCATATTAATGGGCCATAATCATAATATTGTAACGTTAAATATTATTATTTAAAGGGCGTCATTGACCGACCGTTTATAATGATAGGTTAGGATGTAGGCGTAACGTGCTTTTTTTAAGATTCTGCGTATTTTAGATCGTGGTTCTTGAAAATATAAATTCATTTAATCTGGTCATCCTGAGAAAAGTGGCTGGCAGCGCCTGGATGTAAGCGGTACAAGACCGGGAAAGTTGGCGTACTCAAGGGGAGACTTATGTCCAGCAGTGGATGCGTGTAAGCTGATGATAATGGTAATTATATAGATCTCAGGTATTTACCTACAGCAACAACAATAATAATAACGTACTCGATGTGGCTATCGAGTACGGTATCAATTACTTAGTCTCAAACTAGGAAATTCCCTGTACCATGAGTACCAGAGCATTGGAATTTACTCCGGGACACTACACGGAACACCCAGATCAGAATTATTCTGATTGGTTCATTTCCCAAATTTGTCTCACCGGGTATCGCACCTAGGATCTCCTTATATGGTGCCCTCAGTGCAAGCCGTTAGGTCACCGAGATCACCAAAACTGATATTAAGTAAGCATAAATAAACCTAAAACAAATTCCTAATTTATGAACGTAATTTCTTGGTACCGCAATATAGTACGAGGATCACACTGTAAGTTCCTAGAATGTAACAAGCAAATATTCTTGTCATGGTGCAAAGTGCAATAAATTTATAAGTAAAAAAATTTCATCGAGAGTCGTAAGTCGTTTGGCGGAAATAACTGCTAGGCTTGTGATCACCGGAGGCTTCTACGAGGTGATCTAACAGCTCGTTCTAGAAGTTAGGTTGGCGCATTTAAGCCTTTTGCAGTTATCAGCCGCCCTGACGACAGAGCCTGCGTCGCCCACGCTTGCAAGGACATATGAGGGGACTACAGTATCCACACAGGTTGCGGCCCACAGCTGTCTCCCTGCCTTGTTATTATTTTTTAAAATAGTATTCATTGACAATAATATATCGCTGCATTCAATTGAACCGCACACGATAATTAATATAGAAAAGCTCATATCTCTTCACTCGTGGGATCCTGTTTCCCTTCATCTGTACTAAATTTTATACAAAAAATTTATAAACCAAAACTATCTTATATCTATATAGGGAAAACCAAAACTACTTACCTAACGCATTAGCATAGCTATCCAAAGGGGAACGCTGCCAGCATTTTGGGTACCTTGCCGCAGGGACCCAATCTTATCCACGTTATTTTATCTTAGTTTTTAGCGTCTAGTATTTGAGCTTTTATTATACCTTACTTGTATATTTTAACTTATTGTGTAGATAAATTAACTCCTCATTTAGAAATCGAACTCGGGGCTACCGAAGTCGTCAATGGCAAACCTTCTCCTTAGAGACCCGTGCTCAACGGTGACACGTATAATGGGTTTGTTGCAACTAAGCACGTTCATATGCAAATGTTGTAAACATATTTTCTCAGATCCCAGCACAGAAAGTGTCAAATGTCAAATCGAAAATTACAACAATAAAACACGTCGCCTAAGACATTTTATTCACTATAACGTACGCCGCGAGAACATGTCCTATACTAGCTGTTCACTGCGGCTTTCTCTACAATCGTTTAAGAACTTTTGTGGTATTATTAAATCCACGTGTGATCATAACTTGAACGTGCTTTTATCACATGAAATTCATAAAAATAATACGCACTACGTGAAACATTGTTTTTTTATAACATAAAGCGACGGGACGAACAAGTACAAGAAAAAGAAATTATGTACTTATGTAGGTGAGAGGTAAAGAACCATAAGTGGAGAATAGTATTTTTTTAGTACAGAGCGTTTTAAAGAGAATAGGGATCTTAGTTAGTCATTTCAATTCAAACTTAAAGTCACATATGTTATAAATAAAAAAAACTTATGACGACGCAATTTAAGTCCTTAATGTCTTTTACCATTGCGTGATGATTTAAATTACTTAAAAAAAAAAGGAGAAGGTTCTATGTTCGACGTATATATGTTCACCGATTTCTCCGCCAGTTGTGGACGATTTTGAAATTTTTTTTATTTAAAAAGGTATACTATTAAGGTCTAAGAATCTGATAAAGGGATCCCATAGAAATCGAGAGAAATTCTCAAATTTTATAGGCATGTACAGTGTATTCACCGATTTCTCTGTCAATTACGGAACGTTTTTATATTTCACAAAAAACCAGAATCGTACCTACCCTAAAGAGTATCTAATAAATAATATCAATAAGTGACGTCAAGAACATAATTGTTTATTAAATTTGGAATCCCTACTACTACTACGATACTTAGTGTAACGGCATTAAAAAAATTCGGAAGAGATTTACTAGATTTTTAAGTTACAAATTTAAAATTAGTACACACACCGTTGTGAAAAATTTCATCTATTAACTTTATACCTGCGGAGAAATATAGCTGATGCGTGTTTGCTGCTAAACATTGCACAGAATAGGATTGATTGTCCAGAGCTCCTCAGTAACATTATACTCTAAGTTCCAGTTAAGAACTTTCGTAAGAATGATTTTCTTCATGTTCCATTTAGTCGTACTAATTTTAGAATGAGTAGTTATCTAAGTAACAATCGCAAATAAAAACCTTAGAACTCGTTAGAATACAACAATTAAAATAAAGTAACCAAACTGCTTTTGTTACATATTCTGAAAGAGTTGAGCCCAGATATAAATATTGTGAATCGACTTGACAACCCCAGTGGACCATTGGCTTGCACTGGATGACAGGGATCCCGTTGGACCAATTTGGGAAAGGAACTTCTCTAAATTGGTTCTGATTTGTATATAATGGATAGTGATCGGGGACAAATTAAGTTGCTCTGGTTCACAAGAACAAATTACACCGAAACTCACAATACCCGGAACGTCTGCTGGTCTGCCTTAACATGGTAACCGTTCATCCACGTAGGCAGGCAATTGGTATGGTTGCGTGAGTGGTTTTGGTACATTATTATGATTCCGTTATAATTTTTTGGCATAGGTTTTAAAGTACTTACAAGAGTTATGAGCTGGAACGATACTAAACATTTGCTTAATTAAAGTGCATATGGAAAAGTTTGAAAAACACGGACAAATTTTAAATGTTATTCAGTAAGAGTTCGTTTTCAAGAAAAATATTGCATATTTCATATATTTCATTCGTCGATTTGCGAATCGGGAGCCGGTAAATAGGAATTTGCATTCGATATACGGAACGTGCTCGGTAATGTCGCGAACAGTTTTTCTAGCGATTTTAGAATAGAGTTTTGAATTTGAATTAAAATGATTTAAAATTTAAAGTACAGTTACTAAGAGACATGTGAATGGGGTTAACGATGTTAAAAGGTAGCCAAGATGTATAATAAGAAAATAAGCAATCAATTATTCAAGGACACGTCTACATCAACATCATTAACCTAACTTAATAAGTTCGCCTTTTGTTTGTCAAGACAGACATGCAACATTGTCCCGGTTAGTTTACAAAATAAATATCCTCTTTCGACTGTCAATAATTATAATATTTTGACGACCTCCGCGGTCAAGTGACTGTCTAAAAAACTATCTTTTCTGTATTGTCTCGGGTGTGGGTGTTTGTGGTACCGTCGTTAATTCCATCTCCATAACACAAGTTTTTTAGTCACTTACTTTGGGATCAGAGCAACGTATGTCATGTTGTCTAATATTATATTTATTCCCTTATAAAAAAATTGACATGTTGAAGTGTAAAAATTTTATCCACGAAATATGATTATTTGACTTTGACTTTGAGTTTGACTTTGGGTTTGACTTTGACTTTGACTTTGACTTTGACTTTGACTTTGACTTTGACTTTGAGTTTGACTTTGACTTTGACTTTGACTTTGACTTTGACTTTGACTTTGACTTTGACTTTGACTTTGACTTTGACTTTGACTTTGACTTTGACTTTGACTTTGACTTTGACTTTGACTTTGACTTTGACTTTATTGGAACGTGATTCTTTAAGAATAGCTGTAATTATTATTCAGGCGTCTGTAATTATTATGAGTTTAAATGATGTTATCCCGTACCTATTGAATATAAAATATGTCCAAATTAATGATGAAAAGGGTCCCTTTAAAGCCAAAACCCAAGAAATGGAAATATAACGATCTAACGCACGAGACAACCGACACGCCTGTGGCATGCAAATTTCGGTTGTTGGCGCCATGGATATAGCATGTCATCACAGCATAAACTACAGAAAACGACACTGTTATGGAGCGTACCGAAAAACCTTAATCTCTAACCCTGGCCGACTGTGCCACTACTGAAAAATACCGTCTCTCATTTCAATATTCAAATTTATTTTTAAAAAGAGAAGGGAATCTAAAATAGATAAAAATAATATTGACATATTTGCTGTTCAATTTATACCTAGATAGATAATGGTTAGATGGGTCTCCCATTCGATCCATTATTATTTATAAATATTTTTTTATAAATCAGATTTTTTTTTATAACATCAAGTGAAGGGACGAACAAGTCGTACGCCTTATGGTAAGCTACATGCCTGTCCATAACAGTTGCAGTGCCACTTAGAGCTTTAAATTGCAAAGATTTGAAGGGCACTGAAGTTGATAAGTCCCATGTGCCAGTAATTTCACTAGCACCCTTACCTTTCATTTACGACATTACTGCTTGACGGCAGATTGTTAAACACGCTCTCTAACAGTTTTACCCGCTACAAGCCAACGTTGTAGACTATCGATAACATCCGAGATAAGTTTCGATTCTTTGTACAAATATGTCGACAATGACAATATCTTGAAAGCAAACGAAAAGAAAACCGATTTCATTTCTTCTTTCAATTTCAATCTCAAAGTCTAGACTAGACGACTCTAGTCCGAGTTGGCAAGCGAAAGGTTCAAGAGGTAATCTCCAGTAGTAAGGTAGCAAAGTGCAGGTTGGTGAAATCTGAGGCGGGTCGTGCAGGTGACAGCGCCTAGGCAAATTGAAACCGGCCGGACTCGAATTGATTCACACCCAGCTCACGGATTGGATGGTCAACAAAAAAAAAAATTGCTTAAGGCCCTTTCAAGGCAATTTCAACAGGCTCTACTTAGGCATTCCCTCTTTTCGTTCAAACCGTCACTTGCACACCCCTCACGTACATCCCTCGTGTTATAAAAAGACCACATACAAACTTCTCACTAGCACATCAACCAAAATATTATATTGGTGAAAGTTGCTGTAGTTGAAAGTTGGACACAATCTCACTAGATACCTCGTGATATTGTCACCGATGATGGTACGCTTTCGTCTAATGAAATCCTATTTACTGTACCCTTAAATAATACTAACAATGCCCCAAGAGCCATTCATGCTACAGATAATGACGCTGCGTTGTACCACATATAAATTAGAAGTACATGCCATATGGCGCTTTGAATCGGCACGCGGTGATGGAACGCATGCGCTGCAAACAAGGGGCCAGGAGACGAAGCGGGGAAGAGATGCTAAATCATAGCGTTGCAACTACATAACGCACCGACAGTGCCCGTGCAGTATTGCTCTAAACGACATAGAGAAACACAGATACCGGCAGTGTACTCCAATCCTTTGCTATAAACACTATGAAAGAGGACGCAAAGGGTGAAATGTACCGGACAGAAATTGATATTTGTAATTTTGAATAACTTTAAGTTAATAATAAACAATAAATACAAGTACCATACATAATGAAGGATCACTGTTAAAATAAAAGAAAAATACATTCACACTAGATAAACAACAAATCGGTTGCAGTCACAAGATTTTATTCAAATTTAACATTTAATAAGTGATTGTAAGATCCGATTTTGAATAAAGTATTATCTCGAAATTTAAAAGTCAAAGGAATAGATTTCAATTTCTTAGAACCTGCCTGAACCATTTTAATATATTTAATGTTGTAATGGATGGCGATTACGTATATAAGAAGAAACATAGAATTCAATAAATAGCCAACCAACTAAGAAATATCGTATTTGAAAATTAGCTCAAGTACCAAGATTACAAGAAATTAGCGATCCAAGTTTTGATAAATGTGATATTTAATTTGCTACCAGTACCGGCAGAACGGGTAGTGTCCGGCAGCCGGCGGACGAATTGGCATGCATTGCGCCCAGGCTTTTTACACGCCCGTTCCACGCCCTCACAGTACGTGATAAGCGACAGGCTTAAAGATGCCAAGTTGGAAGCTGTGAAGGTTAATATACTTTAGTCGCTGACAACTCCGTCGATGTAAATATAAGTAAGTATAGCGATGCTGCATCAGCTATTATTGATAGATGATTTGCTATGGATACTTGATATCCTCTATATTGACAATCTAACATGTTTCAGTTTCAGACCATCGTTCAACTTTTCAGTGCTTTGTCTGTCTATCCATAGAGAAACGTAACGGTGACCACGACCATCTTCCGAGATAAAACAGAGACTTGTGTGTATTATCGCATTTCATGAACGATAAAAGTAATTACTGTTAGAAGAAGACATTTTTATATTGGCATTTGGTTATACAATTATTGATAGCTTCACCTGAAGGAGAATGACCTCAGTCTGAATCCAACTAATTTTAATCTATATGCAAATCTAGTATAAGAACATTTACTGGTACCGAGAAATAAATCGTTTCTCATTTCAAACATCCTTGTTTTACAAGTAAATTATAAGAAAGCCCCGTTGTTGGAAATGTTTACAAACGCTTTGTCTATATCTTTTACAGCTGGGTACGAGTCTATTTTTAAGATAAGTGGTAGACACGTTTTGTAAGAGCTGTGGTTGACTTCCGACATGCATAATATTAGACATTTACCTCTCGTTAACAACGTGATGATTTCATCAAGTATTGCTACTAAATATTCACAAATGTATGCAGAATGTACATGCTGCCATAGTCGAACTTTTCGTTTAACGCCACTAACTTGATCTGATCTTGGGAACTACATTCTAGTTGGTACAAAAGAATTTATTTCTACGATTTCACCCAAAAACATCTAAAAATTCGCTTTTCACCTATTAATTACGCCCGCTATCTCTCCTGCCTTAATATCAAACAGAGCATAACGTCCTATAGTAAGCACGTCCACCGAAAACGATATCTGCACCACATCTTTGTATTTATATTAATATATTATTATATTACATTGTCCCCTTCATGTCCCCGCGTCGTATTTTCTTGATATTGCCTCTAAGATGGCTGGATTTTCTGTTAGATAGGATCGAATATTATAAGGGATAAGAGTGAAATCTTTAGATCTGTGTGCAGGTAGAAAGTATTATTAAATTGTTGCCTTTCGTTGTGTCAGTACTTCAAAATGGAATGAGGGTGCTGAAGATGTTCACGTTGATAGATAAAATAAGCCTAGTTTAGTTCTGTTCTTATCATATTGATGGTATATACTACATTATTGCGTCTCGGAAATTAGCCACGCTGCTCCTGGCTCCGGTAGCCGCCATCAAATCCCCAAGCGTGCAGGTCTTTGGTCACGCAATGCACGAAGTGAGGTGAACCATCATTTGAATCCGTCAAACTATTTTGTTAGAACTATCCAAACATCTCACCTGAAATGAAATTGCCCTCGCTCCATCTTGACCCCGAAGTCTATTTAAAGACTTCAGAAAACTTTCAGAAGGCTGAACAAAGATACTTTTTCGCACCAAAGGTTGCACTTCGCCTGAATTAATTTGATTCCTAATGAATCGACACATTTCACAAAACATTTCCAGTTTGTCATCCAGTGTTGCTCTGGGAAGTGCTCTGCCATAGAGTGTGAAGTGGTGATAGTCATTTTTGGCTTTTTCTCAATAGTATGCAACAGTTTTTTGTAGGTCTAGCGGAGCTATGTCATTCAGTGAATTTAATTTAGACGCGCTTTAGGGATTGTGCAGAACCTCCGCCCTACTTATATCTGCCGCAAAGGAGCAGAGCGTTCCGGCTAGAAGGGTAAGTATAACCATCGGAATTACGGGCACAACCGACTTGAGATCTTGTGTTCCACGGCCAATAACACTTGAAAAATTACCTTCAATTGCTAACATTGTACGTTTCGGTCTGAAAATTAACTATAGCATTTCTCTGCTTACATGCCAAGGTTCAGTGTGTAAACCAAAGCGTGTTCACGCCCATCTTAAGCCTACAGCAAATGGACAATACATGTACCGAGGGACTTACTAAGTCTACACTACTCTATTGCACATTGTAAACGCGTAATGTGCTTTAGAGCCTATTCTATAGGTGTATTTTGTACGAAGTTTCGTGACCCAGTGGAAAAATGGCTACTTCACAATGAAGATGTCTATGGTTCAAATCTCTGTATCTATCTACATATAAAATCAATTTTGTGAAACACGCAAACAAACTAAATTTGTGAAATTTAGTTACAATGACCAATGTTCATTAAGACACTATTTTATTTACCAAAGTGCTGAATAGACGTGGCAGAACGGTTTTTTTGAGATACCACCTGGCGGTAAGCGACACGCCTGTCCTTAACAGTTGCAATGCAACTCCCATCCATGACATGACAAGTCCCATCCATGTGCCTATAATTTCGGTTACCTATCAGTAGTCCGAAATGACTTTTACCAGAAATAACGTTTGCTCGAATTTTCATAACCTCGAAAGTAATTTTGAGAGGAAAATGTTTTTTCTTTTAAGCCTAATTTAACCTAACGTAACCGAACCTTATCGTGTCTTAGTGATAAACTTCCGACATATCCTGAAAGATCAACGGTTTCGTTATAATTCGGTTTTCGGTGTAATGAAAATTCGACCAAACGTTATTTCGGAAAAGAAATTCGAGTTTGTGATAGGTTAGATCTATAATTTCACCAGCACCCCCTTCAAAACGGAAACATGGTTATCTTCATATTTTTTTACTTTCCATAGTATACCAAATTCCGAATCAAACGGACAAGGTGGAAGGAATTATGAGATTCCTATACTAACAGGAAAAAGACATGTTCTTTAAACAGCTAAGCAAATAGTCATCAAATCAATTAACTTAGCCCTCAAGTTTTTATCCAATCCGTTTGGAAGCTACAGTGTATACATAGGTTTCAAACTTATACTAAAAACACTATACCGGTTATTCTAGTAACCGGTTTGAATGCTCTAGCCGAGAGCGACGGCGCAAACCCATTAGAGGCGTCGCAAACGGTGCTTGGCGCTCCCTAAGGCCAAAAGATCGATAAGAATAACTAAAACAATATGCAAATTAAACAAATAAAATATAGGTCGTGTGTGAGTATGTTTGTGTGTGTGTGTGTGTGTGTGTGTGTGTGTGTGTGTGTGTGTGTTGTGAATTTTTGTAATGCAATTTGTATGATTATTTTTATATAAAATTACTATACAACTAACAATTTAGTCTAAATTACTGATCTCGGTTTATTAAATTATCCGTCGAACCTTAGAGTATTCATACAAACCGGTTTCCTTCTTCTGATGGCATAATTTAAGTCAGCCCACGAGACAGAGGAATGATGGCGCACAATAATTTGCAGCACAAACAGTTGTCTCAGAGTCAGAACGTTGCAATCCTGGTATATCTGGAATATAGGGTATCTAAATGGTCTGTGGAACATGACTTTTAAGACAGCTCTTTGGGTTCTTTCAAGTTTGAGTAACGAAGTTTTATGGGCACCACCCCAGACTGACATGCAGTATGTTATTACTGATTTGTAGAGAGCCTGATATAACATAAGTAGTGTGTTTGAATAAAAATAAAATTAAAAATAAAAAGGTATTTAATTCCGCACAAAACATAAGGAACACAATACTTAAAAAACGAATAGAAAAAAAGTTTAGTGATGTGGACAAAAAGGCTAAAGACTCGGCATTGCTGATTTTGCTTGCTGCACCAAGCTAACATGCGGAGTGTACATTAAGCAATAATAGTGTGTACCTTTAGTAATAACTAGCAATAAGTTAAAATTTAATGGCTGTCCGTGTAAATTTATATATTTTTTTATACATTTAACTTAAAATGTAAAATTTTGTTCTGCAAGGAGTTTTAATAGGGGACCAGTTGTTGACTTTTGTACAGATAGGAGCTATTGCTTACATCGGTTCTTAAAAAGAGCAATATTCAAGGGAACCGAACTGAAACCGCACAGGATGGGTAGAACAAAGCACTGTTTAGATCTAACCACGGATTAATAGGCCGGATTATGTATTGTCACTAGGCAACTGTGAAGTGGTACGTGTCGGAGATTATGTAAACTAGTGCCACGTACGATATAGCAGATAGGAGCTTAGGTACTATATATCTACCTAAGCACGGTTACTGTTTAGAGTAATGCTAAGCAGTTAGTAATCGTATAGGGTAGAACGTAACGTCTGACAAGCTTCAGTTGGTGTGACTGGACCATGTGTTTTCACGAGGAAGGTATCTTAGTGGCCTGAATGATATGTAATGAAAAGTAAACTTTTTTTTATAATATCAAGTGACGGAACGAAAAAGTTGTGAGCCTGATGGTTAAGCTATAATATTTTCAGTGCCACTCAGAGCTTTAAATCGCAAAGATCTGAGGGGCACTGCCACTGCACTCGTCACCCTGCGACTTGACATGTTCCATGTGCCTATAATTTCACCAGCACTTAATTGGTATTTGTTTTTGTTGTCTCTTCTCGACTGACAATTAGTTTGTTAGTCTTATAATATTGTGTTATATGCAGATTTTAGTAAATAAATGAGAGCCAGGCTTTTTTTATTTTTTTTTTGTGAAGGACATTTTACTGTTACCAGCTGATGGCCTTGATTACGCCACCTGATAAGAGTGCGAGCTAAAGGCTTATAACCCGTAAAATAAACTAAAAACTAAACTTAAAAGTAGGTAGCGGGCCTGAGGGCGCCCAAGTAGGCACAGACCTCGGCTCAGGGCGCCACTGGGGCCTTCCGGTTGGTGCGTGTGGAGATGAACTGATTTGCGATCTGGTTGACCTTCAAAGTGGTTAGAGTGATAGAGTCGTCAGGGTCGTTAAGGACTTCCCTTGGCCGACGGGTCCTATGTACGTGGTGGAGGTGTTCCCTGGGGGAGTCGTAATTAGATGCAGCCACCACGAGGGGGTTGGGGTAGTGAGGAGCAGATTCGAAGAAAAACCAGGCGCGTCTTGCTTAGAATATTTATTTGTATTTATAGTAATCTAGACCCGCTCCCACAATGGTGCCGTTTCGCAAAAAAAGGCGGGTCAACAGTATAAAAGACGGAGCGTTGGCAATAGGACGGCATTACAAATCTGATCACGGATCCAAGCAAGACTCTGAAGCTCAAGAAGAATCCAGAACCAGGCATTTTTTCTCATACAGTCACAAATAGTCCTCATCCAAGGATGGGTCGTCGAAAGGGCCCACAACATTATTTATAACTCACAATGTAGAAGCTAATAGAGTAAAGGAGGCTGTTGTCAATTATCCCTTTGAGATAGAAGCTCGATCGTTCAAAAATTCATTAACATTAAAATAACATTCATTTTGTTTAATAATAAAACTTTTAATTTTTTATTGAATTGATATTTAGTTATTTTTAGTGAAATTACTCCACTAGTTTGTTATAATTATTAATACAAAGATCGAACACTCAGAAAAAATTCCTTCGATCCGGCCGGGTTCGAACCGCGACGTCTTCTAGCATACCGTGGCAGACGCTATACCAACTAAGTCACGGAACGAACCAGCTACCAGGCATACAAAAAAGACCAAAACTTTCATAGATTTCTCATACATGGCACTATGACTAAACAGTCGTTGAAAAACCAAATACAAAGACACGACAATAAGCACACAGAAAAATTCGTGAGGTCCGCTGGTTCGTTCCGTGGCTTAGTTGGTATTGCATCTGGCACGGTATGCTAGAAGACGTCGGTTCGAATCCAGCCGGATCGAAGGAATTTTTTTGAGTGTTCGATCTTCGTATTTATAATTATAATAAATATTTTAGTTTTTTTTAAACTTACTATTCGTTTTTTAATATGCATGCAATTTGCTATACATTTTGAACAAGACGTATAGGCTAGACTAACGTCTTGTAATTTAAATGTAACTGTGTCCGTGACCGAACTGTTACCTTGCTGGTCTGCAGTTTTGTAATAATTGCCTTTTATCTTGCTGACAGTACCATTTTTCCAAAATCTGTGAATGCCAATCAAAAAATCTTCAAAATTCATGGATAGTCTTCTATAACCGTTTTCCTGTAACTACAAGGATGAAGGTGGCTGGCCTTGCTGCCCCGTCTGAAATTTACAACCTGTATAACATAATATTTTCAAGTACAATAAATTAAAAATTCATTTAAAAAATCGTGGCCAGTTTGCGCAGTGTCCGATTAGCGTTGATTGAGATTAATAGCTGGTTAATGGCCGAGACAATTCATCCATCATTTACGGTTTTTATTGGTTCTATCTTTATTTAAACGATAAAAGTTAAAAGTTAAAAGCTTAGTTAAAATTGTGAACTTGGCATTGTATAAACTATAAAAGAAACTTTTTCCCTAGCCACTTCGGCAATTTTTTGTTTTGTACAGGCCCATGTTTGAAAGTGGACTGTCCGTGGCTGATACACTGTATTTCTAAACCGATTTTTGACGATTCTTGTATTGTTGGAAGGAAGTACCTGAGTAGTGGCCTCATTTAAATTTCTAGAAAATATTCCACATGTAAGGGTGGCAAACTATGGGATGAATCAGGTTTCGCGCACTTTCCAGTAACCGATTTCTAAAAATTTGGAAAAATTTACTATTTTGGTTTTAAGTCACTATATTTGAAAAGCAGAAGTAGGTACATGCAGCCCCAGGGATTCGAACCGTTGACCACTTCATTGAGAATTTGAGAAGCTGCCGTTGGTTCATTGGTTACCACCATCTATTCAGTTTGGTAAATAACATAGTGTTTTTGTACATAGATCTTTTTCTTAAAGAACTTTGCTTACGACATGAACAGATTTGACATCACTCCACAACACTTAAACTTTTCATATCCTCATTTCCTTCGTGTTCCACCTATTTTGTAACAATCCTTTTACAAAACTGTCCAAAACAAATTGATTTCTTGATTTATTCCCGACTTCCGAAAGGGGTTCGTGACAAGCGTTGATTTGCTCTAAATTAAAAGCGTAATTTTTAATTTTCAATCTCCAATTAGTGAGTTTTCGCAACTCTGCACCCCATCGCTGCAGTCTTTGTAATTCTTTCAATGATTCATCATCAGAATTTACTGTTTGTTTCGCGAAAAGAGCGGCCCTTAGCATTTTTAGGTGTAAGTTTAGAAGCATGAGCGATTTGTTACAATTCTTTTTTTCCTCAATTTTACATTTTTGATACTTGAAGCTTTGGTTTCATTACTATTAACAATATGTTAATGAAAAATCATCATCATCAAGCAGCCTCTATTCCATCCGTCAACGGCTATAGTCCTCCTCCATATCTCTCCATTTACGTCGTTTCCGTGCCACACGCATCCAATTGCGCCCCGCGAACATTTTAATATCCCAACGAAACTACCCAACAAAGTGGCGGACGATCCTCTGCAGCACGTGTTGGCCCATGATCCTCCTTGTCCATCGATCTGGATCCATCCTAGCTATGTGTCTTGCTTATTTCCATTTCATCGTCTCAATTTGGCGTACAACGTTCCCGACTTTAGTTATCCGTCGAATCCGATGCAGTCGGAATAACATTTATCCCTAACATTGCTCTTTCCATTGCCCTCTGTACGATTTGTAAGTTCTCCGCGGATTTCTTCGTCAGAGTCGTTGTTTCCATGCCATAACTATAGAATTAAAAAATAACTATCTGTAAATAGATTAACAGTTTATCAAATTTTGATTGCTCACAATTTTTTTTTACAATACCATGTGACAGACAAACTAGTCATGCGTCTGATGTTAAGCGACACGCCTGGCCATAACAGTTGCAGTGCTACTCAGACTTTTAAATCTGAAAGATCTGAGGGATTGCCATTGCGCCTATCACCCTGAGACATAAGTTGACAAGTACCATGTGCCTATATTTTAACCTGCCAACCTTACATTTCAAAACTGAACGCGGCAATGCTCATAGGTAAGGTGGCAGTACTTCTATAAAAACTGTTCTGTTCTTTGCGTGTTGCGTGGCTTTCGTGGCTTCATGGCGGCGTATATTTCGTGGTGTGCGAGGCTTCGAAATTTCTTCTAGGCGGACTTACCGTTTTACCGGTTGGCTGAATGTTGATTTTCTTCCGTGTGTTGCTGCCATGTCGGAGCCCACTATATGAGGCGAGCTGTGTTCTTCCAGTCGCGGTATTCTTCGTCGTCGGGGTATTCTTCGTCGTCGGGGTCACCAGTTTACCATGGCGCAGGTGAAAGGTGATGGTGGTCACCACTTCGCCATGGTAGTTTTGTGGAGAATGATGAACAAGTTGTGGGTTGGTAAATGACTGTATATGACTGAGTATGAACTGTTGTATATTTTGCTTGAGCTACTTATTTATACTAATTTGGTACGTGTGTCTTATGCTGATTCACAAGGCATGATTGTAACTTTTGCTTGCACTAAGACGTGCCTGAATGTCGAAAGAGGGTTAGACATTCTGACACGTCTGTGGCTGCTACAGTGGCAAAGGCAATCTAGATGTTCCTGCTTACAATATGTATTTACTTATATAGTTAGATCCAACGACGGACACAAGAAAAACATACTCTTTTTAAAAATAATTTTATAAGAAAAGAAGGCAAGAGAACAATATAAAATACATTTTAAACGTATAAAGGTAGATTTATAGACTTTTGTGTCGCCTTCTCATTGCATCTTGGACCAAAAAGTTATCATTCCGATCCCCTTCGTCTTAGTCGGCATTTTGCGACGTTGTTAAAACGAAATTGTAATTAAGCTTGGATTTCTATATTTCAACTAAAACGTTTTAAGGGCTTAGCACCTCGTTTCCATTCAGTTTTGGCATCTATAGTTAAAACAAGAAGACATAACTTCGCTTTGCTATTAAAACTTTCTATACCCATTGTTTTAAATTATACATTAGAGGGAAAAGCGTCACAAAAAAAATTATCAATAGACGTCTCTGTATTCGCATTGCGTACGTGAGGTTTGGACAGGTAATATTAGATAGACTTAACAGGCTCCTTGAGGAAGAGTTCTTATAGGAAAGTACTGCCACCTTACCTATTTCTGCCGGCTGGCAATAAAGTGATCAATACTACGTTCCGGTTTGGAAGAGTATGAGTGCTGGTCAATCTAGGGCACATGGACTTTTGAACTTATGACTCAGGGTGACGGGCGCACTGGCAGTGTCCCTCAGATTTTTGAGATTTGAAGTTCTGAGCAGTACTGCAACTGCTATGAAGCAGATGTGTCTCGCTACATAGATATTTCCCTAATCAATGCGTTAGATACCTGTAAACCTAAATTTCCTTATCTATACATACTCGTATTTGGTGGCTATTGTTATAATTTAATTTATGTTTGTAAACTTACATTATTATTTATATTACTTACCTTCATTACTTACACTATTTACATTGTTTGCTTTACATCTTACACTTTTGCTTGATATATATATATGTATAGTATTTAGAGTTAGGTATATATATATTTGCGTGTGATGCACTTTGGGGGCATGGCTTACTGGGCTGCGATCGCTCACCATATGGTACTGGCAGAAAACCAGCACTGTTTGACTTCTCTCGGTCTACAGTATTTGTGCTGAGTCAGGGCCATTTCAGCACAAACTGTCGTCATAAGTACATTAAAATTTTATCAGTTGTTATAGTATTTGTTTGTTTTTCTCACAGTATTTGTTTTTCTCGCAATATGTGTTTTGTATAAATGTGTATAAAATTAATAATGAATGTTCTATGTGTTTTTATGTTATACTCTGTGAAGTGATTGTAAATGTTTTGTTTCTGTTTGTATTTGTGCTGAATAAACGTGTTATCTATCTATCTATCTATCTATGGACGGGCGTGTCGCCTATAACCAGGCGCATGACTTGTTCGTCCTGTCACTTGGTATCATAAAAAACACTGGATTTTCTGTAGATGTGATGAAAAAATGGATTTCGAAAAAAAGTAGACATACGAAGGTTTAATTGTAAGATGACGATATTTTTAAACTAACCCTAACGTAGAACTTTGACATTTGAGCGCAAAGCGGGTTAGAATGTACAGGTAAAGTACAATAACAACTTAAATACTAGAAAGTAAAACTAGGACTAAATTACATGAACAAAATTGGATGAAGTGGTGAAGTATCCAAGATGCTGGCAGCGTTTTGCCTTTGTGTAGTTATGCTAATAAGTCGAGCGGACTTGGGTTTTCTAGACAATCTATTAATTTTACGGATAAAATTTTATATATAGGTACCGTGATCCCACGGGCCAAGGGTTTCGACACTTATGACTTCTATTCTTTACTCCAACTCAGCTGCGGAGCCAGCTATCTTGATTGTGTGCTGGAGATGGGATGGGGCGTGTGTCGTCACACGTAGCGTCGCACACCAATTCCCTGCCCATACTCCAGTGCTCAAAGCTAGTTTAAAAGTAAATATATCCCTGTTGGACCATTGTTGACGTAATTTTTAATGCTTGTCTATCTTAGACAAGCATTTCAACAACAGACCACGTTTTTTGAAGTCAAATTTGAAATTCAACCGACTATTACTCACAATGAGACAGTAAAAAGTCATTATTTGTGAATACAATGCTATTTAGCATCTCTCTCAGAATTTAGTATGTAAATACATACTATGTATATATTTGCAAAAGCTCCAATCTAATCTAGCATAAAACTCGGGAGCCCCACATCGATACTCCTGATATGAGTACCCGAACAAATTAGGGCGCACCTGTGACATTTACGACTAGTTTTAGGGGAGCTACCTCGTTGCCTTGGCAGCTTATTAGCTGTACAGTAAGGTACTAGTATAGTATTCGTACATATATATACGTGCTTGTGGTATTATATCAAGAAATTGGTTTTTAGGGTGTGACCACGCTTGTTGTCACAGATTCGTATTAAGCCGGACGAAACGAGATTCATGCGCGCGCTTCGCGTTTGCGATCCGAGCGGAAGCAACATACACAACATCTTTGTCACTCTCGCGTGCACTTTAAACGTTTTCATAGTGTCTCGTCGGGGGAAGAATAATAAAAAAAACTAGATATAAAACCTTCTTAACATTCCCTCTCTTCTTCACTGGAGACCTATTGGTTTTATTAAATACAGTAGTCTTGCCTTGTACAGTATCTATATCAACATGTTAGTTATGTTCTTTTCCGAGGGCACTTTCTTTGTTAATATGTTCCCCTTGTTTTTTTATTAAATATTCTCGAAGGAAGAAGTGCCGCCTCTAAACGTGCATGTATTTCGTCATGTGATGCCTTTATGTAGGGTTCAGGCTAAGTTTTAGTGCAGACTCACAATCAATGAGCAACGCTATGGTTTGCAACTCCATAGCTACGTCCTCAATTTTCGCGACTAGCTTCACTTGCAGCTGCAGCTTCTGCTTCGCTTGATGAAAGTGTCTGGGTGACAGGCGCAGTTGCGGTGCCTATAAAATCTTTGCTATTTAAAGCTTTGAATGACACTCCAATGTTGGATAAAATGGATAGGTGTGTCGCTTACTACCAGGCGCACGACTTGTTCGTGCCATCACTTGGTTGGTTTTATAAAAATAATAATAATAATTAATGAAATCAAAATGTAACCTAGACTTGTAGCAAGATATATATAAAACGTGAATTTTGTAGTTTATGTTTACGTTGCAGCGCTTTTCAAAGTCTCTGGTTATCATAGGTGTATCAGGGTGTCTCAGAGTGACTAGTAGTGGACTTGCTCTTGACCACTACCTAGCTCTGGAGCAAAGATAGGATCTACAATAGAACGACTCACCCAGAAGATGTGAATAGGCATCTTAAGGAGCAACCCGAGTAGGGTCGCATGTGCTCGGAAAAATAGTCGCAGACAGGGAATTCCACTCCTGGGCTGTGCGTATAATAAAAGAAGATGAAAAGCGCTTAGTACGCCTGAAGGGAATATCGGCCAAGTAAGGATGATATCCTGCCATACGTCTGCATATCCGAAGGTAAAAGGGGGCGGGCGGGATGAGCTGATGGACCTCATAGGCACATTTACAGAAATATATTCTGTGAAAAACCGACAGACGGGCAAGTTTCCTTCACCGGCAATTTTTTTCTTTTCCAAAAAGGAAATAGCAGCATTGTTCAATTTATTGCTTGGCGGCACAAATAAGCATGGTGGCAGTACTTCCCTGAATGAACCTTTCACAAGGATCTCTACAACTACTGTATGTTATAACGTGCTTACAATAACTTGAACTTGGCAAGTTTGCACACGTCGGACCAACCATCTGAAGTTATCCTCTTGTTCTTAATTAAGTTTTTAGTTAGGATTATAATATTATGTATACGAAATGTTATTTGGGCTGATTTTATCGGCTAAAACTGCTCTATTAGAGGAGTCTTTATTATAATGCACCAATCAACTAACACCAAAAATTGTTATTTTATCCCTACCACATTATCGTAAGTGTTTTGAAGAAAAGGCGTTAGTGACATTTAGAATTTTTTTCAGGAGAGTAAGTTTTAGAATATTAACGAATATTTTTAAAATATTTAAGTCCTATCGAGTTCTTAGGTTTTCGCGATTGTTACACATAGGAAAAGAAACTATTTTTCCGGATTTTAATCGCGTATATTTGTTTTTTCAAACAAACCGACGTTTCGGGCCCATGGTCACGGTTGACTGGGGTGGTACAGTCTTCAACCAGTTATGTCTAATATTTCAAACTTAATATTGCAATTTAATATTGCAAACCACCCTATTTTTAACGGTTAGTGGCACTACTTCTATGAACTAGCTACCTGTTTCCAATATAGTACAGAAAACTATATGTCTTTGATTTGACGAGCTCTTTAAAATTCTCTACTGATTCTGTTTCAGTCTGGCGACTACAGTCTTGATACATTCTAATGAATGCACACGTCTTAACGTACTTATAAATTTATATCGTATGTTACTTGTAATCTTTCTGATACTAAATGTGTTTTTTTTCCGTAATGTGACTTAGGGTGCGTTCCTATTATATCGTGACGACAGGTAGTCGTGCAGTTTAAAGTGTCATGGCTTGTACCTACATTTAAATGAAGTTACAACACGATTAATTGTCACGACTTTTTTGACGTTACGACGACAGATTGTCCAGACAATGGGAAGAGCTAGAACGGCAGTCGTCTGACGCTGTTACGACAGATAATCGCAGCTTCAAATGATTCTATCGTACAAACAACAACGCGGCTGCAACAACAACAACAACCGATAAATTGTCGTCACGATCTAGTGGGAACAGCTAGTCATGACAGTCGTTCAACGATAAAATATATGTCCACGACACAGTCACGACAGATAGTCGTGATATGGGAACAGGCTAGACGCGACTGTCGTCCAACGATAAATAAAACATACGACATAATGGGAGCACGCCCTTAATCTTTCAACTTGCAAACTTAATACTGAGTACCAATAAGAATGGTAATAAATTATTTGTTACGCGAACCCAGTGAAAGGTGAAACAGTTTTGAATATTTTTTCATGAGATATCCGCTAAAGCTTTTAATATGGTCTCATAGAAAACCCAAACCATCGAGTATAGAAATAGAAATAGAGACGAAATGTCATTTAATTTGTTTGAAAACTATTCTGCCAAATCTTTACTGTGACAACTGCGCTCCGACTGGCCAGCCCGAATTCGAAATAATTGACGGATGTTGTCAATGGGTGTCGTTGATTCCGTTTGTTTTATAATTAGATGCTCTGTTACTTTCCCCACACCACCGAATGGAACAGCACGCCATTGTTAGAGATATTATCTTTATTACAATAAATACAGAGTACACACAGGAGAGTTGTTGGCGCTGTCTACATTTAAGTGCAAACGAGAGTTGATATTTATAAGTGATGTATCACTGATGAGTTACCAAGAATTTGTGACCCTTATTTCATCTCTATTTCTGGTTATATACTCGACGACCGAAACACACATCGAGTACACTTATGTTGATGGTGTATGTGTTTGTAATTGCGTTTGTGTTATTGCACCGAAGTATTCGCAAATGCACCTAACTTAAAAATTATAGTGATAGTTAACCAAATTCTGTGACCTAAAAGACTTATTCACCTGACTCGATAGTAATTCTTTGCGTTAACTGAGCCATCACCTTAAATTCCTCATTACCGTATAAATATTTCAACCAAATTCTACCTAACGAAACAGGGTTGTCTCGTGCAATAAACTTTGCTAAGGAATTTCATTAGTTTCGTTCAATAAATTAAGAGGTTATGCCAGCGTGTGTCGGTCCTGCAATTACCTCGTCTGGAGTGTAATGAAGAACCTTTAAAGGGTTCTGGAGTTGAGTTATTTGGATGTGACGTTTATTGAGCATTCATTCTTCTTCGTTGTACCTGGAATACCTGCCTTTAATTCAAACCATGTTTAATTTAAGGAAAATAGCTAGTCTTCTTTGTCACTCCTATATATTATTGGCAAAGTCGGTCACATCAGCGCTTAACATCAGGTGAGATTGTGGCCAAGCATGTGTCTATTATATATTAAAAAAAGCCCCTCCACTGCACTCTATAAAATAAATGCAGTTTTTAAAATGAAACTTTTTTTATAATATCAAGTGTCGAGACGAACAAGTCGTGCTCCTGATGGTAAGCTGTCCATAACACTTGCAGTGCCACTCAGAGCTTTAAATCGCAAAGATCTGAGAGGCACTGCCACTGCGCCCGTCACTCATGGGCCTGTAATTTCACCAGCACCCTTCAAAACCGGAACACAGTAATGCTGACATTAGTGCTTGACGGCAGAAATAGGTAAGGTCACCTACCACTTTCCAGGGACAAACACTTTTACAAAGAGGAGAAAGAGGGAACTTGGGGAAAGGTTAAGCTTTGTATATGTATTTCAACTAGAGTTCGTCCAGGGAAGTAGTACGCTACTTCC
>NW_020654422.1:21435102-21480623 GCF_003589595.1 Hyposmocoma kahamanoa
CTACTTCCCTGGACGAACTCTAGTTGAAATACATACGTAATAGGTACGCCTATTCCTGTCGTCAAACAGTAATGTGGGCATTATTGAGTTTCGATTTGTTAAGGATTTTTAGGTTTAGTAGCAGTAGAGCGCCTTGTGAAAGAGTTCATCCAGGTACGTACTGCCATCTTACCCGTTTCTGGCGACAAGCAGTGATGTCAGCATGACTACGTTCCGGTTTTGAAGGGTACGGGTGCTGGTGGAATTAGGGGCGCATGGGACTTGTCAACTTATGTCTACTAGGGTAACGGGCGCAGTGGCAGTGTCTCTCAGATCTTTGCGATTTTGAGCTCTGTGTGGCACTGCAACTGTTACGGATAGGTATGTAGCTTACCATGAGGCGCACGACTTATTCAGCCCGTCACTTAATATTATAAAAGAAGAACAACGAGCAATATCAACGTGACAAGCTATAAGTGACATCATAGGATGGATGAATGGAAATGGTCTCAGTATAAACCTAACAAAAATTAACATGCAATTTCACTCGTCTAAAAGACTACCGATAGAGTTAGAGATCTTGTTTAATCTTGTTAATATAGAACAAGTTAAACACACAACATTTTTGGGCCTTATCTTTGACAGCAATTGCAACTGGAAAGTCCATGTTGAGAACTGGTGTAACAAATTGTCACGGTTTATGTACCCATTGAGAAGATTAGTACAGAATGTCAGTGGATGCAGCCTTAACAGCTTATTTTGGTTATGTGCAGTCGGTTATAAATTACGGTATAATTTTTTGGGGAAACTCTGTAGAGTTTATGCAGGTATTTAAGATGCGAAAACGCCGTGCATGTATTATTTGCGGTGGGTTTCAAATGGACTCGTGTAAGCCATTTTTCGACAAGTGTAAAATCCGACCCTGTACATTAAGGAGGTTGCTGCATCCGTCATATTTTGAATTCGCAGATAAAAGGAACCATAGACATTTAAGGGCATACAATGGTTTACTCGGGCGATCATACCTCAGCACTTTACCACAAAAGCTGTTACATACACAGCATTCCGAATGAATTTAAAAGATAGTACATAAAATTTAAAAATGCTCTTAGTAAATGGTTAAGTACCTACTACAGTTTATTATAGTGTACAAGAGTTTTTTGAGGACAATAACAAATTTGGTGACTAGCGATGTGACACGTAATTTAATTTTATTCTGTGACATTTAAATAATATTGTACACCGTAGAGCACAAAAAATGTAACATTTGAAGACCTTCTGTAATTACCCATAGTTTTGCAATAAATGTGGTCTTATTCTTTTTCTTAAAAAAATACTATACAGGAAAACTGAAACTGAGTTACCCGTGGGAGCCAAGCGTTGTGTATAGGCCTAAAAGCAGAGCTATGATAAAATGTATAAACGTGTAATCGAGATGATTTCTTTATTCATCACAATAAAAACAATAATGTCAAAAACGGTATTTCGGATTCCCAGTTTTGTTTCTAATTATTCATCTCCTTGGCCTAACTTTATACACCAATATTTAGATATTTAATCGGAAGCAATAGTTGAAGCCGAAATATAGTCCCCATCTAATCGGCAGTCTCCAACTAAACAGTTGTCCCGTGCACAGCTGCTTAATTATCAGCGGTTATAGACGAGTTCAGAACTTGTCCCACCCTGGTTCTGATTAATGGGTGTGCCGCCACTGATAGCGAGATACGAAGAGATTATTTTTGTTAGTTGTAAGTGGGAAAACTTTTTTTTTTTCAATTTAGACGGCGATGATTTGAATTCCTGAGACGTTACGTAGACGTCGTGATGAAAATTGCACGTCGAAGACGGTTCACAGCCGTTCGAAAACGTTCTTTGAGGAGACTTGTACCCAGCAGTGGGATGTATAATAGGTTGATGATGAGAAAGTCCGTAACGTCTACATGTAGCTTTAGAAGTGCCTTAAAATTTTGTCAGAAAAAAGATATTCACATACAAAATTTCACGTCGAATGTGATGAGTATTGCTTGCTTGCTTGATGCTTCAGACCATTGATGGTTTACTCTTTGAGTAAACCATTTGAGTAAACCGCTCTTTGAGTAAACCGTCAAACCATCCATTTTTCAATATTCCAGTATTTATTTGAGCAATAATCGAAAAATGATATTGTAGACGAAATCAGAACCTGTTCACTTTTTTAATGATACTTACCAAATACACCTGTCCATAATAGTTGCAGTGCCACTCAGACCTTTAAATGACAAAGGTTGGGCACTGTCACTGTGCCCGTCACCCTCAGACAAGTCTCCTTCTTGTGCCTGTAATTTCATTAATCTTGGCTCTACATAATAATGGTTATATGATTGTTGAAAATGAATATTTGAAGAGATGATTTGGCAATTGAAGGATATAGAGATAATATATGACAAGTTTAATCCGATTGTAATCGGTAAGTATAGCGTATACGACATCAAATGGCAGCTCTATAGTTCCGTGGTAATTATTATTTCCAACAAATTGTACGATTTACCGTTTTTCTTTTCCAGTTCTTGGAAATAATAAGGGCACCTAGTAGCGAATAGGAACAACAACGTCGTACGACAACACCCGTTTGCACGCTTTCAGTAGCACCATACCCGAACTGTCTCGTCGTGTGACCGCGTAAGCAATAAATTGTGACACAATATTTCGTTGTCGTACCCCACCGGTCCGCCGCCCGACACGGACATGTGTGACGTCATTGCTTATGTAGCTTTAAATTAAAACTTCGTTATTGAACTTTTATAAAACAACGTATAAATTTTATTATTATTTTATTTATTAATTGTAAATTACTTCATATTGAAAGATATACAAGTTTATTGATTATTATATTGTATTATTCTTATTTTAAGTTATTTAATAATACCTAGTTTTTATTGGGCATTAACTTCTCTCATGCAGAGTACGTGGGATCCAATTCGGGCTTACCTTCCAAGTTTTTAAGGAGTTTCCGTGCGAAATTGAATTTGAAAACCATGAGCTGTTTAGGGAACATGACTGTATGGGGTCATCTACATACACAGCTTTTACATGATCTAGTTTTTATACCAGATCATATAGATCGAGTTTTTGTAATATATTTTGAGTTTCTTAATTTTTTGTTACATTTTTAAGCTGATGGCTTTATATCCATAAATAAACATTGGCTGTATAGTTTTTAAAACTTTTCCTTTTCCCTAGCGGAGAGAATTAAAAAAAACAATAACAAATGAAATAAATACGTCATCCAAAACTCGATTTTTCATAAGAACCGTAATTTGTCATAAAATTAACGTGTAAAACTGATTGTGAAAATCGCGCGACTTCACCGGCAATGGGACGTATAATGGGGTTTTTAAAAAGATAATGAAAGAAACATTATGAAATTTAAGCTGATGCATCACAATATTTATAATGCAAATAACTCACAAACACATTACCTACTGTAATTTAAATGTTAAAAGTTTGTAGAATATCCTTTTTATTATTTTTTTTCGCAATTGTTACACATAGGATATGAAACTATTTTTTCGAATTTAATTCGCATACATTTGTTTTTTCAACGTTGCGGGCCCTTTACAGGTCCCATGGTCACACATTCAACCGTGACCTGTAAAGGGCGCGAAACCTTGGTTTGTTTAAAAAAAATATATACGCGATTTAAATCCTGAAAAATAGTTTCAATTCCTATGTGTAACAATCGCCAAAAGCTAAGAACTGGTTATTTAAATAATTTTAATAATAATATAAGCGCCGTGATTGACATCTAGTGAGAGATTTTAGAAATCTACTCACCGCTGCCGGTAACGTTACAGCTGCCACAAGCTGACGTTAATGTCGCTTTTTGATCAAATGTATATTATTGAGATATTTTGTGAATTAACTCCACTAGTATGTTATTAGTATTAATAGAAAAAACGAGGTCAAACAAACCGAGGTTTTAGTTGTATTTAGGTTTTTGCATTAATATTAGACATAACTGGTTGATAACTTTACCACCTCAGCAAACCGTGACCATGAGACCTGCAAAGGGCATGTCGGTTTGTTTGAAAAAACAAATATACGCGATTTAAATCCGAAAAAATACTTTTATTTCCTATTATTTAAATAACTTATAATTGAAACGTCATATTAGCAATGTGATAATGTACTTAGCTGTGTCCGCTATGAGGATATTCCCAGCCCGAGGGAAGTCTACAACATATTGTTCTAAGTCCAAATAATTTTAAAATAAAAAAGAGCATCGTCACGAGAAACAGATTAAAAAAGTTTTTCAAACTCAAGCCCTGAAATCTTTCAATGCAGGAACAGAGCTGGTTTGAAAAAATAATGCCCTAAAACTCTTCAGGGAACTCAATTCTGTTATTTTATGCCAATCTGCACTTTCAGAGTTTGATCAACTATCTGCTGGCGAGAAAATAATTTTCCACTTGACAGGTCCAAGATTTTTTTAAATTTTTTTTTTTGTGAAGTTGAATAATTTCCATTAAAAGTAAAAGGCATTTTTTGGCGTTTAATTTTTTTTAAATTAAGACCAAATTTGAAAAAGTGATATTTTCATTTAGTGACGGTTTTAAACGAGCAAAAGAATTAAATTTTACTGACGCCTTGAGAAGTTATTTTAACCTGAAGACATGGTGTCATATTTCCACAGTATGTAAATTATAGTGTATCAGAAAACACAATACACGCGCAATCAGTTTTGGTTTTATTGCGTCCCGTTTACTCTACACATAGATCCATTTTTACTGCATACATTTTTACTTTTTTGATTTTGTATTGCATTTATTTCTGATTTACGCCTAGTCAAGTCTACTGTATTTTTTATTTTTGTTATCTACTTAGACGAAGCGACATCATCCTTGTTATTTATTCGGTTTCATTGAAAACCATCGGAACGAGGTGTTTTCACACATCTTGTTGCAAAAAGCTGAGTGGAGACCATTATGGTAACTTTTAAACGTAATTATTTTATTTTGTGTTTTATTTACCCTAAGGTTATTTTCTTTTTTGGTACCATTCTGTCATAATTATATATTTTGTTGAAATGTTACCAAATAAACTAATTTTCTTTCTTCTTTCTTTTTCCTTTAATTGCCGTGTCTCAAACTAGAGAATTCTCTTTACTATGAGAACGACAACAACGGAATTAACTCCGGGACTAGTGTCCCGGACAGTCCAGAACATCCAGACCAGAAGGGTATTTAGAAGAGTTCACTTCCAAGTTGGTCCTACCGGGGATCGAACCCGGAACCTCGGTAGCGCCCACAGTGCAAAGCGTTAGGCCACCAACTTCGTCGATATTCCAAGTTTATTTTCGTTATTATCGCTCTTTTCAATGTCAGTACGCGCCGTTCCGTTTTCTCTTCTTTTTTAATCTTAACTTTTTAACTTTAAACTTTTTTTCGAGATTACTGAAAATCCTGGGCAACTCTAAAATAAACCCCAAAGTGGTGCACGAAGAAACGTTTTATCAAACACCCGAGCCACAAATACAAAAAAGTCCGTTATATTTTTTATTATCTTGACTTATTTGATAATTCCTGTCGCACGGTACGTGATTTAGTACCCCGGGCCGCCGCGAGGGGCGCTGCTCAGTTAAAAAAAATTACACAGACGTCATCATGATAAATTACCCTGAGATATCTTGGTTGTAATTTTAGACTTGTTCACTGGCTCAAGTTTACGATTTACGCTTACAAGTTAACACTTTTGAAATAGGCATAGATAAAGAAGTTACTCAAAACTCGAGAGAAAGAAAGCAAACATGAAACGTAAATGGTTTCATTAATGACAAAAATAATAATAAGTACCTGGACCTCGGCCCTGATTACCTATTTGTACCCTTTGTATTCTATACACTTTAGTCCGTAGGATCCCGGAGCCTCACCTGTGCAAAATTTTATCCAAAAAATTAATAGGCTGTCTGGGTAACCCAATTGCAGCTACCTGCCCAATGCATTAGCATAGCTATACGAACGACATTTAGCTCCTTGCCGCGGGGACCCAATTTTACTCCTAATTTTAGTTTCTAGTATTTACGCTTCATTAAACCTTACCTATATATTATATTAACTTATTGTCTAATTTATGTATAATCACAGTCCCATGTACTAAAAACCCGACCCAAAAACTTTGTGGAATTACATCTATTTGCCAAGTTTTCTTGAAATCGGTTACCGGAAAGCGCGCTATACCGGATTCACCCCCTAGTTTGCCAGTTTTGTAATGGCACTAATACTGAGCTACCCCTTTTCCAAAAAAAAAAGAATCATATCAAATCGGTTCACAAATTCCGGAGTTATCGAGTAACATATATACAAAAAAAGTACATTCGAAATGAGATCCTTACCTATTCTCGAAGGCAGTTAAAAAACATAATTCAGACAGAGATATCTTTATTTGTAGGCATACACGGTAAATACAGTTTAAATGTTTAAGATTACACTTGTAACTGGTTTACAAATATTAATAGCCAATACAAATCGTTCTCATTTATTCTTAAAGTCGTATTACATTATATTAAAATCATATTGTATTATATTATATAATTACACATCTGATTTAAAAAAGAGGAACGCATGTCAAAGTAATAAATATGTAGCGAGTCGCAGGCTTCAAATTTAAATGGCACAAACTCATTTACATTATAAACACAATTTGTCACAAGCAATTCCAAATAGTGTTTTCTTTAATCTAGACGTAGGTAACATTTATATATCGTCAGGTAAAACATTATATAATTTTACGCACATGTTATGGCAATTCCTTTGAAAACGTGTAGTAGTGTGTGTGTGTCTGGCCAAACGATATGGATATCAGGTTAAAAAAGGAATATTTTTTAAAATAAAAAAATAACTAAGTTTTTCACAAAAATACTCATCTCGAATATATAAGGAAGGAAGGGACAATATTCTTAGTTCTTTAAACAAGGGTTTATATGTTACGGACTAGGAAAAAAAACGACCTTAATTTATCAAAGTACCATTGTATGAACAATGTACCATAATATTATTTATTTACATTCTAAAATAGGGAGTTTTTATTTTTACTTTTTCTTTTTGATAGTAAAGTTAAATTTATAAAGTGTAATTGAATATTAATTTTTATATTATGTTCTTGAACCAAATATAGTGTACTGACCTTTAAACTTTGTAACCGATGTATAATTCTGCATCCGTTTGTTGAATGGGCGCTTGTGACAAAACTCAGAAGAGGTGAAATCAAAAACATATCTACTTTTCTTTTGCGGTAACTACATTTTACCTTATACACCTAAGACAAAATAAAAAAGTGACAGATCGGTCTTTTTCTACTGATCATGGCATATAGGTACCTACATAACATTTTCTTTTAAAAGGATTGCTCTCCTATTGTCGTGTAAGCATCATGTTCACTTTTCTATACTTTTTTTATAATATTAAGTGACGGGACGAACAAGTCGTGCGCCTGGTGGTAACGCTGTCCATAACAGTTACAGTGCCACTCAGAGCTTTAAATCGCAAAGATCTGAGGGGCACTGCCACTGCGTCCGTCACCCTGAGACATAAGTTGACAAGTCCCATGTGTCTGTAATTGCACCAACACCTTTAACCCTTCAAAACCGGAACACAGTAACGATGACATTAATGCTTGGCGGCAGAAATAGGTAAGGTGGCAATAGTTCCCTGGACGAACTCTTTCACAAGAAGCTCTACTGCTACGTACTACAATACATTATATACCAATACTATACTTGGTACTTGGTACTTGGTATAACGGGCTGGTGTCCGCAACTCGGACGTCAAGGTGCCTATTTAAATACTATAAAAAATATTAAATACTACAAATACTATAAATAAAATCATTTTTTATTGAATTGATATTCAATTATTTTGATGTGAAATTACTCCACAAGTTTGTTATAATTATTAATACAATTAAATAATTTAATTTTTCATTTCATTGAATATAATAAATAAAAATTTAAATACAATGAATAGCGATATCTCAAGCCGGGACTGGTAGCTGTAAAGGTATTTAACTGGGTGACGAAATATCATAGATTTCTCAAAAATGGCGCTACGGCTAAAAAGTCGTTGAAAAACCAAATGCAAAGATACGACGCAAGCACACGGAAAAATTCGTAAAGTCTGCTGGTTCGTTCCGTGGTTTAGTTGGTATAGCGTCTGGCACGGTATGCTAGAAGACGTCGGTTCGAATCCGGCTGGATCGAAGGTTTTTTTCTGAGTGTTCGATCTTTGTATTAATAATTGTAACAAATAAAATAAAATTAAACAAATTTAACCCATTTATACGTCCCACTGCTGGGCACGGGTTCAATTTAGGCCATAGTCCGCCATGCTGGCCCGATGCGGTTTGGGGACTTTACTTTCCTCCTAGGGGACGCGACCTTTCTTCGACGTGCAGGTGCATCACAATGTTTTCCATCACGAAAAGCTCATGGTAAATTTCATATTAAATTTCCAAAAAACTCTGAGGTGTGAACTCCGATTCGATCCCACGACCTCGGCTTAAAAGGTGGCAAATCAACCCATTAGGCTACCACAGTAATGAATATTCATAAATCAAAATCATGCTGACTCAGGCTTCAACTTTCCTACAACTATATCATGTACTCAGACAGACGTGCAAAACATAACCAAAGGGTATCAAAACTAAGCTACAAAACGTCCACGTAAAAGGTCAAAGTCGTTCAGACATCGCCGCAAAAGCATAATAGGAACCTATCGCCACATTCGTATGTATTAGAAAATTGAATACGCTCTCACCGGCTTATGAGGCCTTCCCTGAGACAATAAAATACATAATTTACCCGCATCCCCTGTTGTCAACTTATTGTATTAGGTATAGTAAATTTTGGACGACGCACGTGCGGACTACGGTTTTCGGGAATTGGGATGCGAAAGCGGATAAAAAATGAATTGTGGTTTTTGGGGAGAATTTTTATTGGCTCCTTTATGGTTTGGAATCCGTTTGAAAATTATAGGCGATATATAATTTTGATAGGTATAAAAGATGGCGCGTTCAAGACGTCTTGATATAGTACAGACAGCATACGGCCCTTTGGACTTTTTTTTATTTTATAATTTGAAAAAGGCTAAAATTTTCTTAACTAAAAATAGTATTACAAAACTGTATAATGTGCATACTATACAGTGTGTTTTTTTAATTGGGACAGTATGGTGAAATCCGTAAGTATAGGAGATCAGAAAAGCCGTCATAGGAACCATTCAGTCTTTTTTTGGCGTAGGCCATTTTTTGATCAAGCGTGAGTTGTCCATAAAAATATATAAAATTGGTTTTAGTGCCCATCAACTCAATTTTATGTAAGGATTGTACAGGACGAAAAAAATCGGGACATGAGAAATTAGTCACATGTAATAAAACGTTTTTTCAAACAAAATGAATTTTTTAACTGTGTATTTTTTTAATGCTGAACTAAATAGAACATGTATAGCATACGATATATATTTTTCAAATCGCTTTATTCCCTTATTCCCTCCCCTCTCTCCACGCCTCTCTGTTTGCGCCACTGAGGTCCAGTCCTGTAGGTGCGTATCTAGCTCGTTTTCTATCTTTGGGGATCCATTCAGTAGTGGCATTTGCCCACGACTCGTCTGACATTCGACAGGCGTGACGTAGTTTCGTTTGTAAAAAAATAGATTCTGAAATAAAGCTCTTTCGTTTGACGCGCGCAATAAAATCGATTCAGTACAGGAAAACCTTGAATTCGAGCTGAGGTAATATAGACTCTTAACGTAAAATTCACTGTTCTATGGTTGCTACGTTGTCCGATGAGGGTTGGGGACACACGGTTTTCAAAAGTCGTCAAGCTTCTTCAAAGTGGAGATTTCTTCATGATAGTTTCCTATACCATTATAATATTGCTATCAAAATGTCACAAATGCACGAAACTTAGAAATTAAAATCATAGGTAGTTACCGTCATAGGGATTCGAACCGTTACACTCAATTAAAAAACAAACGTATATGCATCTTCTTAGAAGACACCTGTACCCAGCAATAGCATTGATATAAGTAGACACATCTAGTAGCAGTAGAGTTCCTTGTCAAAGGTGTTGTCCAGAGAAGTACTGCCACCTTACCTATTTCTACCGCTAAGAAGTAATATCAGCATAACTGCATTACAGTTTTGAAGGGCAATGGTATTGGTGAGGCTACAAGCACATAAAGCTTGTCAAGTTTACGTCTAAGGGTGACAGGGTGACACTGCAACTGTTATAGAAAAAAGAAATTTCGTTTACCACCACGACTTGTTCATACAGTAATTTATATCATGAAAAAAGATACAAACAAGCAGATAAGAAACAAAACTAAAAACGCGTCCCTTAGAGGTGGAACATTTTCTTCAGATTTAAAAGGGGCCCACTTCTGAGGTACCCTCTTTCTAACAAAAAAAAAAAATCATCAAAATCGGTTTACAAATATTATCGCGGAACATACATAAAAGAACATACCATCGAACTGAGAACTTCCTCCTTTTTTTAAATCGGTTAAAAATTAAGTGTAGATATGTATTATACGTGTAAAACAGACAATTGGAGACTAAACAGTTACTATTTGCCGAAAACCGTCAGTACCGTAGTTGCAAATTGACTATTTATCTATCTCATTGCAATACATAGTATACGTGTCGTCTAGTTTTCGCCACCATTATAATCTCGTGGCGAATATTACTGCATGGTGATAAAGCGTCGTAACTTGGTAATGTATGTTCCTTTAACAAAAAATCGTTACGTGTTTTAAAGTAACCTGACCAATATGTTCAAGAGCCAGTGTTGATGAAATTAACGGCACTTGCGACTTGTCAACTTATATAACTTAGGCAGTGCCGTTCAGATATTTACGATTTAAAGGTAAGTGGCACTACAACTGCTATGGGCAGGCATGTCGTTTACCACCAGGTGCACGACATATTCCGTGACTTGGTATTATTTTACAAAAAAGTAAAAGTTTTAGTGTCAAGAATATAAATTTTAAGGAATAGTTTTTAAAACTGTACCAGGTACCATTGAGAAAAAAAACTGAACGAATAAAGTATGTAAATAGTGCAAAGCACTTTTCGCGCAAGATTTATAATTCAAGCCTTTAGTCTTATATTAGATGATAGCGTCCCGTAAGACGCCATACTTTTGTATATAGCAAATATTTCTTGGAATCGGGTACACTTACTTTCTCGTAGATTTAAGGGTGTAATATGCTCTTATCTTTGTAATAAACGGTATTCCGACATCAGCAAAGCTACTATTGTTTTTACTTGGTCAAATCATCCACGCTTGTCGTTCTCGTCCACGCGTCCTTCCATTTTCCTGTCGATCACGTTTTTAATAAAGTCGTCACGTCGTATATCATGGCACAATGTACTCCTTTGATTTTCAACTAATTTCAAGATGTTTCTGTTTTCTCCTTATTGATCACTATCTTTGTTCAGCTAATTTAACACATCTCAAAAGCCTCCAAATAATCATTGCCTTTTGCATTTTTGTCCATATTTTTTATGATATTAACCGACGGGATCAAATCGGGATGAAAATCGCTTTACTGGTGACTTTGACTCGTCACTGGAAAAATCGTAACGACTTCCGGCTGAAGTGGGTTCCGCGCCAATAAGTCTAATGACTAGCTAAAAGCTAGCTAGCTAAAGTTCATTTTTGAAGCATGCAAACATTGACTTACAAATAAATAGTCTAATACAAAAACCACGAAAAAAATGTCCCAAGTCAACCTATTTAAACGTAGTGACATGTCAAGGGATATGAAAAAGCTAAAACGTTGAATTTAAATTGTAATGTCATCGCAGTACTGTCTAATTTTGCTTGCTTCGCTGTCAGTCGAACAAACGAAGACTAAAGCGTGAATGACGCTCTGTATACGATTTTAACGCCCTATGAGTTCGGACACTTTTTAGCGCGGACCCGACGTCCATACAATTGTAAGTCAATGCATGCAAATAAAGATTCCGCACTGGACATGTGTGGAGGATTATAAGTAGACCTAAGCAGTGTATTGGTCACGTTCAGATAATCTCGACAAATTTAAAAAATTGTACCAAACCCAGCTACATCGTTTTGGCATTCGCTCGTTTAGCGCTTAAAGCGCTGCCTCCACTGTTTGCAGCACTAATTAATCTCTTCCCGGGAACGGTGCTCTAAACCAATTACAGCGCAGCCGAAAACTCTGTGTTTTTCAACGACTACGCTAAATTGCTTTACACGGCGCGCTTTGAAGTGTTAAACGCTTATTAAATTTCAAAGCGCTGAAGGGAAATATTGTAGCAAAGGGAAAGTAACTGCAAGCTCGGTTTTGGATAATTTTTGAGGGGTTTTGTTTATTGAGGATGCAATTTTATGTAAGATGAAGAAGGGAAAATTATCAACAATGTCGTAAAACCTATAATACAATGAGATGATCGTAGTGTCTTCGCAATTCCTATGAAGTATGAAAGCACATAATCTTTAACGTCCATATTCTGTGAGTACTTGAATAGTTAAAACCTTAATTGTTACTTTACATATTTCTGCCGCCAAGCAGTAATATGAGCGATTAGGTACCTACTGGGTTACAGTTTTGAAAGGTAAGGGTGGTGGTGAAATTACAGGGACGTGGGGCTTGTCAACTTATATCTCAGGACGACGGGCGCAGTGACAATTCCTCTCAGATCTTTGCAATTTAAATCTCTGAGTGGCACTGCAACTGCTATGAACAGGCGTGTCTCTTACCATCAGGCGTACGACTTGTTCGGCCCGTCACTTGATATCATAAAAAAATTGCATATCCACCTCCATTTATATATTCCAGATGTATTAATTCATATACTTCACTCGCATCAGTCATTTCATTCGCTCTAGATTACCGAAATTTTTGAAAAACCGTTAATTTGCTAGTTTTCCGGTAAAAAAACCAGACAAACTCACGTTTGTTTCATTGAAATTAATATTAAAAAAAAAACTACATAACATGTAGTGTTGCAACGAATAGTATTTCGCCTTCAGGCCGAATACCGAATATTCGGCCCGGAGTGAGGTCGAATAGCCGAATTAACAGTATAGGAGACATATACATATATAAGTTAAATTAAATTAAACCAAAAACGTAAAAAGAAACAAGAAAGGAAATTTTATTTTTAAGTTTATAATTCAAATTTATGACATTTTAACGAAGAAGGTAATAGTTTATTTCACTTCAGTTTGATTAACTTCCAAAAGCTTAATTTTATTTTCATTTCCAAATAATATAGTACTAGGTTGATTTTGTTAGCGTATATTTATTTAATCATGATTTCGTGACAAAATTACATAATAAGTAGGTCGTGTTCATTTGATTTGTTGTCTTTTTTGATCTCATAGAATATACTAATTGTAATAATTGACTGTATTTCCTTATTTCTTCCTCCTGTTTTGAGGTATTCGACCGAATAGTGATCTAATATTCGGTATTCGAAATCCGAATAGTAACCGAATATTCGTTGCAACTCTAATAATATGCATCTCATTTGGCGGCAAAAACCAAAGACGGAAGACAAAGATCTTAAATTCTTTTTTTTATTTGGTTATTCATAACACTTATTTAACTAAGAGTCAGGAAAGTTTTATTACTACTTAAAATACGTGAAAAAAAAAACAAATTGAAGTAAGGAAATAACTATAATATGTTACATATATACATATGTTAGTGATAAAAGCTAATTTATCATTACATATAACTTCTCCGATAAAACATTTCAAAAAACTTGTCATCAATTTTCTCTCGCAGACGAAAATGAGTACTCCCAATTTCGGGAGAAGCCATCTCATTTTGTCACCCTCAAGATTTCAAGATGAAACTCAAATATCTCGGATACAGGGTGTTATAGGGAAAACCTTAGGCCATTCGACCTATGAGGTTATTGTTACAGGATATTGAAGAGACGTGCTTGTACGACAGATGTTTATATTGGTAGCTGGTTCATAATTATTTTTATATAACCATTAATGTATAACTATTAATTCTTTTATTGTTAAATGTAGGAAATCTGTTTTTAAGCTGTAATACACAGAAATATGTGAAAAAAAATACCTAAAATACAGGTACACATTTAGTTAGTTTAGGCATCACACAATAAGTTCTAACATTACAATGATGATCATATATATTTATTATAATACTATTATAACTTTATTTACATTTGTTTTCTCGTATTGTATTAGATTAAGTTATACTGAAATAAACTCTCTTTACAGGTCAGATGGTCGCTACTGAGTACCATGATTCAATTTAGATCCGAAAAAATAATTTAATTTCCAATTTTAATGTGACTGACCACAACCAAGCCCCAGATCCGAAATGGGATGTCGTCTACTATCTGAACCCAAGTCACTATCGTTACACTATTATTTTAAAAAGCTTTTTAATCTAACATAACCCACTTAAAATTTAGCGACAAATATGGACTCAACATTCTAACGAACCTTGTCAATTATTTCTTTAGCTTAACACCCTCTATACCAACGAAATTGCCTTAAATATATCCATGAATATACTAAATATAGCTCAGATTTATTCGCCAATCAGGGTTTAATCAAGGCGCGAATCAGCGGAATTAATTTCGAATTAATGACCGCCCGACTGAACAAGTCGTTGAACAATAAACAAGAGAGATATTGCACCCGGGAACTGATTAAACCCGTTTATTTTGAAGGTCCCGAACTTAGGGCTATTGTATGCAGAATACACCTCAAGTACAATCTTGAAGAAACGAATAATATCTAAGGTAATATTACAACAGATACTTAGTACCTACTCTTATAATAAAAGCCCTATTCTCGAAACTGTTGTAACCAGAGATAATTTGGTTACTGATAAAAATTCGCATGCTAATTACATACAAGGTAAGAGCCACAAACTTCTCACCTCACTCTTATCTGACCGGAAGTAAGTAGTGAAATTATCCTCGAACGGTAAAAGCATGGTCTTCCAGACTCGGGGACGGTGTCTAGATAAAATACCATCTGTTAAACTTTACGGGTGTACCCTAAATAGAGTGGAAAAGTTTAAGTATCTTGGACATTTTGTTACCTCGGCCCTGGAGGACGATGCTAGATTGCTTCCATGCAATCATGCGCAAGCGGTGCATATCACTGGTGCGCATGGTGCGGGTCAGCCGCAACAGTATCCTAAAGACATTTTCTGAATGCTTTGACTGTCAATAAATGAATCATTGTAACATGGTGCATCTAGTGACTAAATCTAAAATCGTATTCTAATTGTAATGTAATTTTATTATTATTTATTTTAATTTTGATTATAATTGTGTACTAAATTTTATTTCTGACTTTAATTGTATTAAATCTTTGTAATGTTATGATCCATGTCGGCCGAAATAAATTATTTATTATTATTATTAAAAGACTGGAGTCCGTTCCTGGTAGTGTAAACTTAAGAATTTCCCAATGGTCTGCCTTAGGTAACACGCTACTTTTTAATCTATATAAATGACCTTCCCACTGCCATAACAGCCGGTCTCTCCGTACTGTTTGCAGATGATACAACAGTCAGTAGTCAATAAATCGAGCGTGTGAGCTGCTCCAGAGGTGGTTTTCATCGAATGGGTTGCTGCTGAATATCTTCCATTCGATGATAGTTTAGTGATAACTAAATCCAACATCAAGGTTTTCTCGCGTCGAGGTCTCACAGTTCCTCCGTGTGCAGCAAGCAATACGATGCCGATATGCATTAAAAGTAGGTTCCTTGGCTTCACTCTGGACTTTAACTGGAAGTGCCATTTTGACAAACTGTGTGATAGACTGCGTGGTGCAATATTTGAGTTGCGTAAACTAAAATTGCTGATTTCTGATTCTGCATTAAGACAAGTCTATTTTCAATATTTTCACTCGCTGATGACGAACGGTTTACTCTTAAGGGGTAACTTAACCACGGATGCCAATAGAGTGATGCTAATTCAAAAACGTGACCTTACGCGTATTGGTAGGGGTGAAACCCAGACACTCCTGCAGAAATCACTTTGTAATGTGACGCATAATGACGCACTATTCATTCTACGTATAGCAAATTATAATGTACATTAGAAATAGTCTTTCTTCATTTACTACCGTAAATTTTTCTGACATTCCACTCCGCCGCGGTCATTTGAGAACAGTCCCCCGACGCATGGCACTTGCAGAGAAAAACCCTCGTGTCATCAGATCTACTTACTATAAGCGTCTACCCGCTACTCTCAGGGGCCGTATTCTAGAACTCTACTCAATGCTCAAGTCAGGATCTGAGTATGATTTCAAGCACTCGAAATCATACTCAAGTCTGCTCAAATCCTGACTTGAGCATTGAGTACAGTTCTGGAATACGACCCTCAGACTTGAACCATCTGACGAAACATTTAGGCGCTGGCTGAAATACCTTTCCTTTGGAAAACCTTTATACTCGGTAAATGAATTTATGGACCTAAACATATAACACTATTGGGTATTTTCTATTTTACTTTAATTTTTGTCGCATTGACATAGTTTTGTACATTTGTTGTCAACTTCTGAAGATCGTTAATGAAGAATATTTGATATTATTATTAATATAATGAATTACCTAACGTAAAATCGACTAGTCCAAGAATAGAAATAAACGGAGAAAAGTTAGACCTTGTTAATAAAGCAGTCTTCTTGGGAGTGACCTTAGTTAGTAAACTTCAATGGTTTCCACATATATCTTCCCTGGCCAGCAGATTAAGCTACGCTGCATACGCAGTCCGCAGAATACGTGAGCTTACCGATGTTAGTACTGCTAGATTAGTTTACTTTAGTTACTTCCATAGTATAATGTCCTACGGGATACTCATGTGGGCTAAAACGGCAGATATTCAAACCATATTTGTATTGCAAAATCGAGCGATTCGCTCTGTGTACCGTCTAGGCTCTCGGGTTTCTCTCAGAGAAAAGTTTAAGGAGACTGGTATCATGACTGTGGCATCTCAGTACATTTACTCAAATATTTTGTATGCCCGTAAAAATATACATAATTTCAATGAGAAAGAAGATATCCATAATATTAACCTTAGAGCTAAGTCCAAATTCATGGTACCACGATTTCGTTTAACCAAGGTAAACGACTTTTTTATGGGGAACTGTATACGTTTTTACAAGATTCCGGAGCATTTATTAAGTTTATCATTTCCTAAGTTTAAAAACTACAAAATTGAAAAAAGTCATATTACAAACTTGAAGACTACGTGTTAGATAAAGATATATGGAAAGACGACACGACTCCAGAATCCACACAAATTTGATTCAAAGTTTATTCCATAGCATTTAAGTTTACCTGAAAAGAGCAATCCCTAGAGTTTCTTGCTCGTTCTTCTCAGGGAAGTCAGCGTGGTGAACGAGCAGTAGCTTAATGTAATGTAAATGTGACGTTTTCAAGTGTAAATTTATTTTACCTATGGAATAAATGATCTTTGACTTTGAAATGAATTCTTAATTTTATAATTATTGTGTATTTTTCTTTTTGTAATTTTAGTTTTTGTTTGACGATCTCAATATCTTTGATATGTAGTGCAAAATATACCGTAGTATTATATTTGAGAAATAAATGAATCTGAATCCGAATCACTTCTTAACCGTCGGCGCGCGTGACATTTGATACCTGTCACTTTTCTAATCAGTTGGTACCTTTTTTTATTGTTTACATTACGGGCGGCGATAAGACACGTATAATATAAACACTTGAAACTCTAGAACCTATTAAGCTACCATAAAAAGAATAACATGGGCGATGAGAGCCTTTGTTTAGACTACAGTTATGATTGTAATACGACGACTTTATTTGTTAATTTCTGAGTACACTGGACACTTCTGAGAAATTTTCATAATATTTTACGCTTTAACTTCTAACCACTTTGTATATTCACTTTATTAAGAAACACATACAGGGTGTCCGGTAATGAATGTATCATATTGAAATGGCTTATAGCACAGCTTAAGACTGTTCCAAAAAAATGCAAAAAAATCTATCCCATGTAGTACTTAACGAATGTTTTTTTTCTTCTTAAAAGTGAATTATTTTTACCTTATTTTAGGTTTTTGTGCACTATGACTGCAAATGAATGAATTTATTTGGTTTTTTGGTATCATAATATTCTACGTTAACTGTGTCCTTAGATAAGCAGTAATTGGTATGACTAAGTAATGTACATTTAAAAAAAAAGTTTAACTTCATTTTTCAGAGAAATAATTTATTTTTTAAGAAGTTTACGCGCCTTCTGTACAAAAAAAAAGTATGATAACCTGTGTGGCCAAATACTTTAAAATAATGTAGGTTTAAAGAGGATTTCAAAATGATATCATTTCTCATTGTATCTAATGAAAATATGAAATTATTGCTATTAATATGCAAACGGAGTAAATTTTACTAAAAAACTATGTTTGCAAAATTGGAACATTTCTTATCCTGAATTGTTCTTGACTATTGAGTTTTGATATAAAATAATATTAGGCATTAATAAAACTTTATTGAAAACTTATTTACAGCAAAATTATGCAAAAACCCAATCAAAGTAATTTTTCAATTGTTGTCTTTAAAGTACCACGTGTGACCGTTATTTGCCACCTGCACGATAGCCACATTCCGCCCGTCTTTTGTCCATATGATAAGAAAGGTCAGAGTTGGACCAGAGGCAAAGAGTGACAATTAACAGCAAATGTAAAAAAAAAACGAAAAGGATTTAGTGCATCATTCGATTTGTTCGGTTTTACACGTGTTTTCTGTTCCTGTGCGATTTGCTTTCTATCAGTGTTCAACTACGAACTGGCTATTTTACTGGACTATACTTTTGCTTACTGATTTGGACTTTGTTTGTTTGGTGATATTTGCGACGACTTGGCTTGTTTCTGGACTGAACAGGTATTTTGTTTCTGTGAATAAAAATGCCACGTACTCAGTATACGCCACAAGAATATGCAAACATGCATATTATTTATGGGGAATGTGGTACCAGCTCAAGAGCAGCTGAAGCTCTTTACAGAGAAAGATACCCTAATCACGTCACCCATCTAATGCCGTACTTATAAGAGTCCACCAAGGAAGAATGCCTGGTAGTGGTGTTGGTGGCACTAGCGCTGGAAGAGCACCTCGTGATGAATATGAAGAGATGATTCTTGAAGAAATTCGGCAAGATCCTTCCACGTCGACGAGAGCAATAGAATGACGCACGGGAATTGGAAAATCGACTGTGCACGATATTTTAAAGAAATATTCGTCGATGTAGAGCCTGCATCAGAGCCGGTGGCAAACAATTTGAACATTTACTGTAAATATTAGAAATTAAGTTTTATTTATGTTTAATAATGTTTTTTTTTTTTTATTAAACCTCATTGGCCGGGTACAATTCAGGACAAGAAACGGTCCAATTTTGCAAACATAGTTATTTAGGAAAATTGACTCCTTTTGTAAATTAATAGCAATAATTTCATATTTACATTAGATACAATGAGAAATGATACTAATTTGAAATCCTCATTAAACCTACATTATTTTAGAGTACTTGGCCACACAGGTTTTCATACTTTTTTTTATAGAAGGCGAGTAAACTTCGTAAAAAATAAATTATTTCTCTGAAAAATAAAGTTAAACTTTAAAAAAAAAAGTACATTACTTAGTCACACCATTTACTGCTTATCTAAGGACACAGTTGACGTAGAATATTATGACACCCAAAAACCAAATGAATTCATTCATTTGTAGTCATAGTGCACAAAAACCTAAAATAAGATAAAAATAATTCACTTTTAAGAAAAAAAAAACATTCCTTAGGTACTACATGGGATAGACATTTTTTTTGCATTTTTTTTTGGAACAGTCTCAAGCTATGCTATAAGCCATTTCAGTGTGATACATACATTACTGGACACCCTGTATATGACAATGACAAGCATTTAAATACCTGTCGATTAACACTAGATTCATATGAAAATATGTAACTATTCATACATATGTGTAACTATTTTTAAAATAAATTAATAACAGTCGCGGGTAGCGACGAAAATCGCGAAAATTTGCGAAAATGGCGTAAAAAATTTATTTATTTATATTTATTTATTTATTTATATAAATTAATAAATTATGTATGCTATAATTACACATTCATTTTTATTCCTTTAAATTCTTATTTATATTATACGTATTGTGTTGTTTATTATACTGTACAAAAGAATATTATATTATATTGTATGTATGTCACTTCGTATGTATATTATATTACATATATATAAATATATATTATATTATATTTCCCATACATTATGTTTTCCTTCTCAGAATTCATTTCAGTGCAGTCCTTAATATTATTTTTTAATTGTTTACAGTAGGTGGTTAAGTTGCTATGATTATAAATACAATCAAGAATTGTAACAAGGGTACCTAAATTGTACCTAATTTAAGCTTATTTTATAATCTGTTGGCTGTTGCTACCCCAAATAAAATAAAATAAAAATAAAATAAAAAAACTATAAGTCGCGAGAAAGAAAATTGACGAATCCTATCACAACTCACAACGTAACGACCTAAAAAAGGTTTTAATACAACCTATATTGAATAAAGTTATGTGTTTGAGTGATATTTTACTCCAAAAAGTATTTTAATAATAAATAAGTTTTTTTCCAAAAAAAACAATCACTAGGTGCAATGACCTCCACTTTGATGATTTTTATTCCAATAAGATTGTAATTCCAATAAGATATTAAATGTTAAAGTTTTAACACCATTTGAAAAAGCACATGCTAACAATAATTTTGATAGGTAATAATTACAGAAATTAATTAATAATGTCATCTATCACAATTAAAGTCTTCATCAAACACTAAACGTCAACAATCCCGCCAAAGTTTTTTTTTCACATTTTTTTCTGTTATCCCTATAAATATTCATGATGCGTCCCTACGCATCATGAATATTTGTTTTTATACTAGGATATCGAGTATTTAACAGTGAAATACTAGTAAAAATTTGGTGTTAATACATGTGGTAACACCAAAGTTATTTGTACACAAACACAAACAGTTCACCAATCGGGTACTGTAATTTACTGGTAACTATAGTTACCAGTGACGTTTGACCGAAAGTGAACATTTTGACAGTTACTGGTAGCTATAGCTACCAATAAATGTTCAGTGGTTCTTACCTTTAGATGCCACGGACGTAGTAGTTACTGGAACACCTGTAACCAAACAACCAGGTATCAAAAATAACATTGAGAACTACTTAAATAATTTCCACCTTTTAACAGAAATTTTAAACTTTACATTGAATTTATTGAGTATGATCATGTTTTACTGTCCTAATATTGAATTGTTTTTGTCAAATTACTCCACTTGTTCGGGGTAGTAGTGATTGTTGTTGTTGATAGTATTTATAAACTTTATTACCCAAAATCATTGACTTACAAATAAATGGACGACGGGTCTAATACAAAAACCACGAAAAAAATGTCCCAAGTCAACCTATTTAAACGTAGTGACATGTAAAGGAATATGAAAAAGCTAAAACGTTGAATTTAAATTGCAATGTCATTGCAGTACTGTCTAATTTCGCTTGCTTCGCTGTCAGTCGAACAAACGAAGACTAAAGCGTGAATGACGCTCTGTATACGATTTTAACGACCTATAAGTTCGGACACTTTTTAGCGCGGACCCGACGTCCATATAATTGTAAGTCAATGCCCAAAATAGTTAAAATTATGTTATGTTAAGCATACCAAAAAAAGTCGTTTAAAAACCCTAAGTCGTTCAATAACACAGATCTGCATACAGCTGTACATAGAAAAATTCGTAAGACCTGCCGATTTGTTCCGTATCTCACTTGGGTGAGCGTAAGCCACGGTATACGAAGACTGGCTCGAATCCAGCCAGATCGAAGGAATTTTCCTTTGTGTTCATAATTATTTCAAACTATGGATTTGAAGAACAATAAACTCAAACGTTAAACTGGTGGTTTCTTTCGTAGTTAGCGCAAATCTGAAAATTCACATAAAAATGACATAATATCTTAGATCTTCAGCATAGTTACATTGACTTTTGCAGGAAGCATCATCTTCTGCCACTGGAGATGCGTCGCCAGATGGCGGACCTTGTGTTTCTGCATAAAATTGCTTCTGGCTCCGTTGACTGTCCAGAACTTCTGTCTCGAGTCGACCAGAGAGCCCCTGTGAAGTCTCTTAGAATTAAGGCCCTTATATGCGTCCCTCCCGCTTCCTCAAACTTTCGGCAGAATGCATATTTCCTGCGAGCAGGTAATAACTTTAATAATATGTCGAAACGGGTTGATCTCGATCTTTTTAACACTAGCGTTGCATCGGTGAAGCGAATAATTAATGGGTTGTTTTTTGACAGTTAGTTTTTATTAGTATTTGCAGCAGTTAAGCAGTTAGCAGTTAAGTGGTGGCTTGAGTCAAATAGTAATTATATTAATATTTATTAATTGTTGTGTTAATTCTTCGGTAGTATTTATATTTTATTATTTAAGTAGTGTTTTTGCCGTATTAATTAGTGCTTATATATTTATTATATCTTTATTAGTGGGAACCTGTAATTGGCTTTCTATTACTATTTAAATTGTTATTCTGTGTCTGTAGCTGTTGGTTTTCCTATAAATAAATAAATAAATAAATAAATAGTTCTTATAAAACGTATTTCTAAACGATACATTCTAAAATACTGTTATTCAGTTCTTTGATAAAAACTGAAATGCCAATAAGCTAGGTGTATAAGCCTTGAAAACAAGTGTTTCTAAAAAATGCGCGCCTATAATCTGGAAAAAGCGTTTCCATTCAACGTCTCAGCCCATTCAGTCTAGTTCCTTATTTAAAAAGAATTTTGCAGAAAAGCAGCAGACGTGTGCTTGCGCGGGCCGCGAGCTCATTATAGACTTTCATTCGGTTTCTTTGAATACATGGGTTCATTAACAGGAATACGGAGAGCAAAGGAATTTTTCATTACGAGTTTTATTGAGTTCCTCTCGCGCATATGTGAAACTTGAATTAGATTTGCACGGTGTTGAGTGAAAATTCTGTTGTTAATGATGTAACGTAGTTGGAGGCGTTTTTGAATACATTACAACTTAGTTTATCTAATAAATGTGGTGTATATGATTAACATGAATCATTAATCTAGTGCGTTTTAATCTAAAACTTTTTGAGTGAAGTAAGAAGTGTGTATTTTGCCAAGATTTATTTTACTATTAAGCACAATTTAATATGAGTTTTGAGGTACTTTTTTGTCGTGTTGGAGTATACAGGTTATAATTACTGTATATGTCAAATCGAGAGAAGACCCAGGTTGATTGAGATATGGAAAAACCCGGATCGGTTAAAGAGTTATCTTTGAAGAAAGGGAAAAGAAGAGTACTCCACCAGGTACGCATGACGAAACCCTCAAAGAGTTTAATAACTGATCATCTCGTAAGAATCACGTGGGACTCATTAACTTGTGTCTCAAGGTAACAGTCGCAATGGCAGTACCCGTCAGATTTTTGTAATTTAACGCTTTGAGTGACACTGTAACTGCTATGAACAGACGTGTCACCTACAGGCGCACGAACTTATTCGTTCCGTCACTTGGTGCCATTAAAAAATCCTAAAAGTCGATTTTTCAAGATCATTCAAAAAGATATAACCGGTCACGCGATACATGCAGATATCGAAGTTATAACAGGTAAAAGAACTAATATTAATTACTATTTCGGTTTTCTATCAAACCATAAAGTTTTTAATACCTGAGTCTGTCATTTAAAAAAATAAACAACTTCAAAAATACTTCACGACAATCGTGTGTGTTATTGTTTGGGCTGGTGATTTCGGTGTTTATTTATTGAAAACATACCGTAAGTAGCGTTTTTTAAGTTTACCCTGAATATAAATGTTTATAAACTATACTTTAAGGAGTAATTTCATGGTAAACGTTAGAACCACTCAAACGGAATATTATCATATTTATCCAAGTATTGCGGTGTATTACTGCATTTTATTTAAGATGTTTTTGTTGGTAGTACGGAGGGTATTTATTTAGCAATGCAGAATAATAATTTTTATTTATAAAAACTTGTATTTAAACTGAATGCTTTTCTAATTTGCGAAAACAAATAGCCACCATTTTGCGGTAGGAGGAGCGCATCGCGTGAGCGGAGAAGAGAACATTGTAATATTTACTCCAATTTATAGAATGTCTAGTACTCTAAACTGGCTATCCAATGAGATGATCCAATGAAGAACGATACCAAGAACAACGATAAACCAGAACAAGAATAAGAGCAATGCAGGATAAATTGAAAAGAGTTTTAAATTATCCGACAAAAAAGCTGAATGAAATGAAGGGGATCCTCAAACGGTTACAGTTGCAAGAGCGTCACCGGTACGAAATCAAAAAGCATTCGTGTCTAAGAAGCGTGCTCCGTCGATTGCACCCCGGCGAGTATTCAAAGCGATCTCACCATTCACGGATCACGTTCGCGACCAATGGGGATGGTACAAGTTTTTAGCTTTCTGTCTAAAGCGACAAATCAAAGGTTAAATCTATCGTACTGTTTGGGAAAGATAGATACTTTGGAACCTAAAGAGACATTTACATTCCTGTAACAGTATTGACTTTCAGATCATCTAGTACATACCTTTGTTATCTAAAAAGAGGTTGTTTTTGTAACTGAATATAATTAGTTAACAGATAACGAATTATTATAATTGTTAAAGAAAGATCGAACACTCCGAAAAAATTCACTTTGATCCTGTTGGATTCGAACAAAATGTGCCAGACACTATGCCAACTAAGCCACGGAACAAACCAACGGACTTTAAGAATTTTTCCATGTGTTTGTCGCCGATCTTTGTGTTTTTTTTTTGTTTTTAACGACTCTTTTGCCGTAGCGCCATCTATGAGAAATCTATGCAAGTTTTTCTTCAAGTTGATTGTTACACGATGGAAATGAAACAATTTTTCGGATCTATATCGAACTTGACAACTAACACAGTATTATCTCAAAAATTGCTTTATACTGTATTATAATTTATCTCCAAAATTTTGTTATATTGATGTATCATTCTTATACGATTTAATTTTAAAGTGAGAGGACAGCATTGACACTTTGAAACTAAGTAGGTAATATTAATATAAATTAAAGCCATTTTGAGATAATACTATGTCAGTTGTCATGTGCAATATCGCGTACGACTGACTGTCAGCGGTGACCATGGGACCTATAAAAGATCTGTTGGTTTGTTTAAAAACAAATATGCATAAGCTATTTAGTTTCGAAAAAATATTTTCATTTCCAATTGTTAATGTTCATGTCTTTGTGAAGGTACATTTTTAACCGACTTCAAAAAAGGAGGAGATTCTCAATTCGACTGTGATTTTATTGTATATATGTTACGAGATAACTTGTGAACCGATTTTTTCAGGTCGGTTTTTTAGTACTGATATTATCAATGGTTCTATACGATTTGCACATGATTAAAATATGCCTAATTTCCAGTCACCTAGTCACGACATCTTTTTGAACTCCATCCTGTTGGTGTTATTATTGAATCTATATTAAATTTTGGAAATATGAATTCAAATTTGAGAAGAAAAGTATTTCATTTAGAGTTTGGAGTTTGTGACTTGTACCAGGAAAGCTGGTTGGTAGAGGCGGGCGTCGGAAAAAAGTCGTGTCTAGCAGTAACAATGGTCGGGAGGTGTTCGCGAGACGGAACGTCTGAAAGGCATTATTTACTTTTCTTATCTCTCCAAGTTCCGCACTGTAATCTGTGTAAGTTAAAAAATTTGCTAGTTTTTTTGTTTGTGCTAAAATAAGTTACAGAACATTTCGAGACAATTTTATTGAATGTTGTCACTTTTTTGAATTGAATTTGTTAATATTATTCGTTCTATCTACGGCTCTGTGTTGCTTCCATGACACTTATTTTAGAAGTGAACAATTATTATTACGCAGGTTCTTTATTAATCAGTTAGCACCAAAAGTAAGGTTCATCAAAACAATGATTAGCAAAATCTATTTTTTTTCTACTTGTTAGAAAGCTTACAATGAAAGTCATTCTTTTTGAAATACAAAATACCCATCTTGAGTTGGCATTGATTTCATAGACGAATGTCTAAAAGTAATACATTGATAGACAAAGTTTTCTCTAGAATTTATTTCTCTGGAAATTTCGAGTAATTTCTATATCTTATAATATAGTCATGTTTCTCAATAGCACAGTACTCCTTAAAGAAAAGAGAGATTGAGACTCCACATGTCTTTGAAGGGCTTTATGCACTTTTTTATGATACCATGGGCGGGACGGATAAGTTGTAAGCCAGGTGGTAAGAGACACACCTGTCCATAATAGTTGCAGTGTCACTGCGCCCGTCACCCTGAGACATAAGTTGACAAGTCCCATGTGCCTGTAATTTCACCAGGAACGTTATCCTTCAAAACCAGGGTCAGTGGAGGGGAAATACAATCCTTTCGAGAGTTCATGGTTAGCCGTTTAGATTTGACACTCCAGGCAGTCTCCGACTGGGGCAATGCCAATCTTGTCAAATTTAACGCTACCAAAACGCAGGCGTGTCTATTCTCCACAAAACGGAGTCCCTTTGAGCTGACTCCTACTTTTCGCGATATATCCATATCGATAGCCGACTGTCTCCAGCTACTTGGAATGGACCTGTCGACCAATTTGAAATTCGGCAGATATGTACATTGAATCCATGGCCGAAAATGCAGCAAGGAAGCTTGGAATCCTTTCCAGGGTGAGGCGTTACTTTACACGGAGACAGTTGCTTCAGCTGTATCAAGCACAAGTCCGATCGTGCATGCAGTACTGCGGCCACCTTTGGGATGGCTCTGCGATATATCAACTGGCCACTCTGGATTCAATTGACAACCGTGGCAAGAGGCTTATAGGTGACTCGGAATTAGTGGAGGCGAAGTTGCAGAGTCTTAAACACCGCTGTAAAGTTACCTGCTTATCGGTATTTTACAGGATATATCACGGAGAGTGTGCGATGGAATTACACGATTTAATTCCGCCTTCCCCTTTCCATCACCGGGGGACTAGGCGTAGGCTTGGGTTCCACCCCTATGTTGCGGATATTCGAAAGATTATGTGGAAGCGTTGCGCTTCCACATTTATATAGCGAACGACTATGGAGTTGAATTCCCTGCCTGCAGACTTGTTCCTTGAACGTTATAACTTGGGTCTTTTCAAGGCGACAGTGAATAGGCATTATTTAGGTGTGTATGCTCCGTCGTCGACCTCATCGTCACTTTCCATCAGGTGCGATGGAGGTCAAATGCGCACTTATATTTTATATTAAAACCCGAACGTCCCTTTGCTAACAAGCATGTTACACCAAAATATTTTCTTTCACTAACTTATATGTAATAATTTTATAAAGTAAATGGAATAATTTATGCGCGACTAATGTTGAATAAAATTATTCAAGTAGAGACAACAGAATTACAAGTCTGCAAATAAAGGTATAAGAGTCAAAAGACTTTTAATCAGGAGTGGGCTTTAATAGACTGACGATGATGGGTTAGAAGACGTAAAATCAAAATCAAAATCTTATCAAACTTCCAATCTGTCAATGTGGAACCAATTTAGTGCAAAAGCGCAGACAATCGGTTGTTTAACGACAGCTTCACATATTGCGAAGTCTGCGCACCTGTGACTCATTCCGCTGGTCTTACGTATTAGGTGATATACCTGACTGTACCCGTCAGTATATTATTATAAATATATAACATATTGAGTTAGAAAAGCACTAACCAACTATAACTTTGTTTATACAAAAATTCGACCTCAAACGTTTGTGGAATCACATCTATTTACCAAGTTTTATCGAAATCGGTTAATAGAAAGTGGGTGATTCGTCCCCTAATTTACCAGCGTTAATTAGAGGTGGAATATTTTCATCAAATTTGAATGTAACCACTACTCTACCGCCTTTAGTTAAAAGAGCTCATGTGACATTTTTTTCACGCAAAATAAAGTTATGTGTATTGCCGTGATCAGTAAAAATGGCCGATTTGTCAGTACTTTTATTTTTTCCTAAGATGGAAGGTGTGAAATTGCCGCTAAAGAAAAGTAGATATTTTTTATTTCATTTCATTAAACAGTTTTTTCTCAGTTTTGAGTTTTGTCACAAGAGCTCTTTCAACTAACCACGGCAGTACTGCCAACAAAAAATACAACAAAAAATAATTATCGAAATCGGTTCACAGATATCGGTGTAATCGCACAATATACACACACAAAAAACAGTCAAATTGAGAACCTCCTTTTTTTAAATCGGCTAACAACACGAATCAGATCGACGTGTTACAATTCTCTCGTACACGAGGCAATTTTTGTGAAAGAAAAACATGTTTAGAAAAATTAATATTTCAAAAGGGGTGTTAAAGGCTGAGTCACGGTAGTGTCCGGTATTTTACAAATAATAACAACATTCAAAAGATACGAAACTAAAACAAACAAGTTTCACTATCACAACTATTTCTTAGCGCACGGGAGGCAAGGTGACACAGCGGGGGGCGCCAATTATGGGCCCCCTGCTGTCTTGCGCCCCATTACGCTTGAGCCACAAAATCCGAGTTACTAGTTACGCTTTCTTTATAGAAAAATTATAATTAAATAGAATTTACGTAACATTAAATAAAATTTAAATGAATGAAGACGAATACTTTCTTGCTCCATGAATAAGTTTTCAAAGTCAATATAAATTTATACCTGCGGAAGAAAAAAAAAACAATGGAAGTGCTTTAGAACCGCTATCGCCAAAACTCTCACATTCATACTTATATACACTATGAAATCTTGACAATGTTTGGTCCTAGTTCTAATTTAAAAAGAAATTATAACTTTACCCTGTTATCATATCTTTGGAAGTTCAATATCTATTATTGCAACGACATTTTGATTTTATATTGAAATTTCAATCAATTGGCTGCCACCTAGCCGTTAGTAGCTGAACGAAGACGAATTTGAGATGTTTACTTAGTTCTCCAAAAAAAGAAGTGACTATATTGCAGTGATATAGAGTTTAATTTCGTTTCTTGTAACAGAAAATTTATTACTATAGTTATACAGAAAATTGAAAATTTATTAAAATTAGTATATAACACCACCATTCATATTGCAAGTGCAACTATGATTTTTATACTCCAAAGTAGCAAAATACGGCATTTTTCTACGATTTTCAAGGTTTACACGAAATAATTAAGACGACCACAACGTACAAAGCGAAAATGGCGGATTCAGCTCAAGTATGTGCAACTACGCGTACTGTTCGCACACGTGCCACTCCAACTAAGCACTTCTATTGTACCTATTGATTGTTCTGTGAAATCACCCATTAAGTCACATAAGCGTTCTTCAGGGGGAGGTTTTATGACCATAATTTATTACACGTGTTTACTTAGTACTTTGACGGACACCATAGAAAATTATAAATTTGTCATAATTCTCCGCCTGCTCTCTGGCCTGAACATTATTGCTACAAATCGTTTTTACTCCTCCATCCGTTCTGATACTCATTAGGACTTGTATTTAGCGGGTAGTTGCTAGTTAAGGGAATAACACCTTTATTAACTCCGCTTGGAATTGAATTTTGCTAGACGATGAGATGTTCTGTGGTTTTGACAGCTTTTAAGAAAGGTAACTTAGTTACGGTTATTACTGGGAAAAAATACTCACGACATACGGTAAACAATTTATATACTAACGTTTTGCAGATGTGTTAAAGAAAATTGTACTTAAGTTTCTTGAGATCGTTGTTTTAACAAGTAATTTTATAAGAAAACATTAATTTAAGTATTTACCTCATTGTTGTAGTTTCAGATAATGTCTATGCATTGAGCCAGCTCATGCTAGGCGCACCTTTTGGCCAGGGCTCCTACTCGCTCAAGGTTACACGATAATTGCTTACCGCTGAGTGCGCCGACGTCGGCGCAAGCTCTCATACAAGTCTTTCATTTATGAGGGTGATGTATCTGTACGTAGTAACTATTAAGCAATCTGTGCTTTGGCGCAATAGAGTTCCATTTACCTTTGTCCCGCCCTGAGAGTTGTCCTCCTGTACACGAATTGCCATGTTCGATCTAGAAGTCTTTAAATAGACTTCGAACTAAGGTTCACCCAAGTAGGGACAATTTGTTCAGTTCTGGTAGGAATTTCCGGATAGTTCTAAGCTGGATTGTTTGTGTGATGCCTTGTGTACCCTAACACCTGCACGCTTGAGTATTTAATGGCGGCTACCAGTGACGCAGTCGGCGTGACTGAGTTCTGGCCACAATAGCATAGGGTTTGCCATCAATACGATAAGAAGAAAACGTTTAAGAATTTTGAACAAATAATAAATTTAAACAAGCTACTTGCTGATGTAGTTTTGCGCTTATGCACATAATGTAATGTCCAGTAATTTTATTCACATAGGTATTTTCAAGGACTCGTATGAGAGATTAAGATGGAGATGGGCGTGATGTTTGCTAGACGAGAAGATGTACTATGGACCTAAGCAGTCATTGAAAGGGGGCCAAGAGGATCATAAAGACCCATGGGCAATCGGCCTGACAATGTGACGATATCGTCAAGTTTGCTGGCTCGCGCTAGATGCGGATGACTCAGAACCACCGATGAGTTTTCTCGTCTGTGCTCAGGAACGTGAAAATTGGCGCAATAAAGAAGAGGCCTGTGTATAGGCCTCTTTATTACGTGGCGCTTACTTCTCTATAGTGGGTTGATGTGGGCTGAAAAAATACAATTTGTTTAAATACGATTTTCTTCAATAACGGTTGAGTAAAGCTGTACTAAATCGGTGTTAAAAGAAGTAAATTAAATTGTAACCGACTTCAAACAGAAGGAGGTTCTCAATTCGGCTGAATTTTTTAATGTATGTTACGCGACACTCTGACATTTGTGAACAAATTTCGCTTATTATTTTTTTGTTTAAAAGGGGGTACCTCAATAGTTATCCTAGTCAAATTTGAAAAAATATTCCACCTGTAAGGGTGGCAAATTAAGCGATGAAACCGGGTTATTAGATTTCACCTACTTTTCGTTATCCGATTCCAATAAAACTTGGTAAATATAATGTTATTCCACAAACTTTTGAGGTCAGTTGTTTTATAAAAAAGTTATAATTATCCCTTTTTACTGTTCCGTTAAAAGTGCCGGTGTGTGTATTAAAATTTATATTCTATTGTATATATTGTGAAGGAATACCAACAAAACAAATACATAAGTAGATATATTATAAGTAAATAAACAATACGAGTAAAAATCGATAAACACTTATCTCAACAAGGCATAAGAAAACAAATTAATGTTAATAACAATTCGTTGGTGGTCTCCGTCTTAAGACCGCCCGCTGGTTCCGTCGATGGGCAAAACAATAACGTTTTGTCCAACATTTTGTCTTGTCGAACCACTGTGCGGTACTATAAATAGAATACCAGTATTTAGCTTAGACAGATCATATTACATTGGTTTAATATTGCTTCTGGGCACGCAATACAGAAAATGATCACTAAGTATCGACTATTTTATTTTTTTATTTGCAATTTTTTTATTTATTTTTTATGATATCAAGGAACAAATCGTGCACATGGTGGTGAGCGACACACCTGTCTATAACAGTTGCAGTGACGTTTAAAGCTTTAAATTGCAAAAATCTGAGGGGCATTGTCACTGCAACCGTCATCCTGAGACATAAAAAGACCTTTCACCAGCACCTTAACCCTTCAAAACCGAAAGGCAGTAACGGACATATTAATTACTGCTTGTTGGTAAGGTGGAGGTTGTTCCTTGGACGAATTCTTTCACAAAGAGCTCCTCTGCTACTAAAACTGATATTTCTTAACGAAAATACGAATATGGGGTTTTTAACTCTAGAACGAACGCGACTCTACACTCTCTATTCTATAAAATGAATGTCATTTCCATTGCAGTTTTTTTTAAAGGGAACATTATGTTTCCTATACATAGTTAATCCATAACTTAAAAAAATAAGGTGGTAAATAATTTACCTTTATTTTGTTAAGGTTTTTTATGATATCACGTGATAGTACGACATGCCTATCCATAGCACTTGCGGCGACACTCAGAAATTTAGAAGAAAGGCAGCATTGTAAAGATCTGAGAGATACTGCGATTGCCCCCGTTATCCTGAAACACAAGTTGACAAGTCCCATATGCTTTTAATTTCACCACAATCTCAGTACAAAGTACAAACTGTACTCTCTTTCCAACAAAAAAAGATTATCATGCCAGAGTTATCGCGTAACATACATACAAAAAAAAACAGTCCAAATGAGAACAGAAGTCTGACAAAAAACACTAGTTGTTGCGATAAAAAGTTATGTTCAATAATTTTAAAACCAGTTTTTGTTTGATACCGCAACCACGGCTTCTCGCACCTGAATTGGTACCGACAGCACCGTCTACATTAAGAAACGTTATAGAAAGAAAACTAAAAACCCTCATCTGGATTATATAATTTATATTTACTTATATAATCCAGATGAGGAAACGGCATAGCAACCTTGAATGAAGCATAAATCAGGCTAAAGTGCTGATAATTTCATCGCTAAGCCCGCATTTCACACTCGACTCGGCAATTACCCGTGATCTGCCTGATTAACATGCGTTGTTGGAACCGCTCGGGAATGACGGTAAGGTCGTACTGTTAGCGTTAAGCGTGAAAGATAACGTGTTTGTTAATATCATTTTCATTGTATTTATTAAAAATAATGCAGTCACGCGGTAGACCACGTCAGCGACGACTGAATTTTTTAGTCCTGGACCCCTCAAAAAATTTCAAAGAGACCACGGACCTTTTTCAAAAAAAAAATTACGAAGTTTAGCGATTAAACTTTACATATGAATAGTTGGTGCGACGGTTGCTGCTGTATAATAATATGCTGAATTAAAACCATTTAGAAGGTCAAAGGCGTTGACGTTAGAGGCACTAACGCGTTTCGCTCGCTCCAATAATGGATAGCCGTCAAAGGGCGCGACAATTCAAAAAGGTCACTTTACCAATTTTTATAGGCTCACCGTGGACCCCCGGCGTTCATTACAAGGACGAATGAAGACAGAGAAAAACAAGATGGATTTTAGTTAATCATTAATTTTAGAAAATTAGTAACGTTATTTTAGGATTTTTATTTTTTATTCATGTTTTATTTTTAATTGCTGCCGCGGTGCAATACTGTTATTTTACAGTTTTTTTATTGATTATATAAATAAATTTCAAAATGCAGATAATCTCAATGAAAAATTTAAGAAGTATTTGCATACCTACGTCAGGTATTGTGTTTAAATATGTATTAAATTGTTTCATAGCGTTTATTTAAAATAGTTTATTCATACAAGGCTGCTGCTTATCGCCCAAGCCACAAGTTGTAACGGAACTTCGGTCTTGTATGTAAAACTCCTGTATGTACATAAATGTGGAACATGAACCGAAGTTCAAACTTTCAAACTGAGGAATATTCCACTGGGCCGATTGATATGATTATCGTCGAATCTTCTCCCATCGAATCTTCACCAACATTTGTCAATTTCTTGCCTGCCTATTGTGATTTTAAGTCACTAATCGTCGGAACTATGTTGGTGATTCTAGTTCTTCCACAAATATTTTATTTCTAGGTTATATTAAAAAGGCACGATTTAGTAGCAGTAGAAGTAGAAGTCCTTGTGAAAGAGTTCGTCCAGGGATGAACTGCCACCTTACCTATTTCTACCGCCAAGCAGGAATGTCAGCATTACTGTGTTCCGGTTTTAAAGGGCAAGGGTGCTGGTGAAAGTTGTGGCACACGGGACTTGTAACGTATGTCTCAGGGTGACGGGCGCAGTGGCAGTGCCCCACAGATCTTTGCGATTTAAACTGCAACTGTTATGGACGGCCGTGTAGCTTACCATCAGGCGCACGACTGTCCGTTCGTCCCGACACTTAACATTACAAAAAAGAGTAACTGACTGAAGTATCGTAATTGTTAGTAGTAGTAACGTTCCTTATGGAAAAATTCGCAGATGGAAGTACTGTATCAAGCAGTAACGTGAGTATAACTGCGTTGCTGTTTGGAAGGGTAACGGTGCTGGTAAAATTACAGCTACATGAAGCTATTCAACTTATCGTTCCAGGTTCGTTACCCTGACGCAGCGTGAGCGCCCCCTCAATTCTTTGCGATTTAAAGCTCTGAGCAGCACTGCAACTTTTATGAACAGACGTGTCGCGTACCACCAGGCGCACGACTTCTTGGTCCCATAACTTGGTATCATGAAAAAATCTTCACTGGTCAGAAAGCTAGACAGCAATATCCCAAAGCCGCTCGCAATAAGACCATACTCGAATATATAACAGAGACTAACTACAGTGCCAATGGCAATCTTTCAGGTGTTACGACAGATTAATGTCACGTGACGATGTGAGTTAATGATATCACTGTTGATGAGATACAGTTAATCAAGTTGAGTTACTGATCGGTTGATGTTCATACTGCGAAATATTTTTGCCTTGATGAGTCAAGCTTGAATATATTCATGACTGTGTGACTTTAATCATACAATAAAACGTTTTTTAATCATCTTCAAAAAAGGAGACGGTTCTCAATTAGACTGTATTTTTTTGTTTTGTGTGTGTTACAAGATTACACCAGCATTTGGGAACCGTTTTTTTGTGGCTAGTGAATTGACTTGTAATTGTCTCTATGACGATTTACACGTGCAATAAATATGTTGCCAAAAATAAGAAAGGTAAGTCAACAAAAATATAGTACGATTTTTGCACCGTACAGGTCGTAAAGTCTGTTCTAATCCATTTGCAACAAAAAGTAAACAAAACTGTTAGGTTAAAATTGTAAAGCAATCACTCAATAAATCGAATATATAACACTTTCACGTATATTTCGAAGATTTCGACTTGATATCTCATTAGATTTTCCTACAATATTTATTTGAATAGCATCGTAAAATGGTATTTGGAAAATCGTAGTCCAAAAGTGAGGTTATTTTTCATCTATACATCTATGACTTATCTATGGTCGCACAGTGCTGTACGAATTAAAAGATTCGGTTCATTCAATTTAAGTTTTTGTAATCGATTAGTAAATCGAATATTTCAATCGCAATCGAACGAGTATCTAAGTGTGAGCATTTGAAGGAGGACGTAAAATTAAGTTTTCGGAAATTTTGAATATGCTTATATAGGTTATGTAGGGAAAACCGCTAGTATGACTTAATTGAACAAATCGATTTATTCAATTAATTAATCGATTTGTAGTTGGCATTACAAGTGACCATCACTAAACCGTCTATGGTCAGGTCAGTGACTTGTTTGTTTACATTTTGTTGAAAATGGATTGAAACGAAGTATAGCTTCTCATTTAAGATATCGATGATTGAAATCCCTGTAGCGGAACGTATTAAGACTTTCATTGCTAAGCCAAAACACGCTATTAATCACTCACAGTTACACAATATCCATGAACAAGTTAATAGCGCGTTTTAGAAAATTGCATAATTCTTTCAACGCCATCTAGCGGCATCTCACCTAAACTAAATATATAATAATAGGAGTTTTAACACATGCAAATGTAAATGTTTAGTAGTACTTCTCCCTAACTGCGAAGGGACACGTCGAGATGAAATCTCTACGTCGAAGAAGGTTCACAATTTTAGAAAATATGTGAAATCCCATGCGTGCATAGAGCTTGCGTAGTGAACAAGAGCCTAACCTAAACCCTCTCCTTAAAGGAGACCCGTACCCAGCAGTGTGACGTATAAAGGATTGGTGATAATGAAGATGATAGTGAAGTATTATTTAATATATTAAATACATTAAGACCTGGTATTACAACTGAATACTTTTAGATCATGTAAAAGTTTATATACCAGCTTAAACTATACAGGTAAGTATATAAGGAATTACCAATATCCACTCTAGACTCCGGATGACAAAATCAGGCAGGAACAAAGCGCTTCGCCCGGGGAAGATAAAAAATAAAGGCTGATTGAAAATCCGAACGAAGTCGGGCTAGACAACCGAAATACACTTGACAGAAAACTTCGTCTACTTGAATTTTACTGTTACTTAAGATTAAACTTGGCTATGTCTAGGTAAATGTTACTTATAGAAACAGAATTTGCAAAACAGTTTAATGACTCATAAGCATGGAGAAATTAAATTATCGTAAAGAAATTTCGAATACTGACGAAAGTTTACGGAGCTATTATTATTGATAGATATGATATAAAGTCACTATTATTCTTTGACCAACGATATTATGCCTTTGATCAACTCCATGATGCGCATGCGTGTCGTACAGGAAAGTAAAATGAGAGTGAATCGTGCTTAAGGCGGAATATTTTGAACGCGAGTCTAGATTTTGGAAAGTGAGTTGTGTGAGGTCGCCCCTAGACGCCCGCAATAATGAGAAAATTATGTCTAAAATAAGAATAGGCGGAGAAAATTTGACGCAGATCCGACGCCAACAGGCACCGGATGGCGACTTACGGGATATCGGGTGTCGCGGCGTGTCGTTAAACCGCTAGACAATTTGTAAACTTTGAGATAAATGTGAATTTAGTATCTAATAGGGCTTAAGCTGAAAACCAAAAGTTAGCAGATCCTCTATAAGTACTTAAAGAGAAATGTCTTTACATAAAAATTATGTACAAAGGTAGGTATTTTATTTTTAAATATTTTTTTTTAGATTTTAATTTTAGCCTGTTTTCAGGATTTTATACGAGCAGACAAAGTACATCCTACCGTATAACACGTTAGCACATTGTTTAAACAATATCCTTAAAGTGTATCGAATATTTTGTGTAAGACCGTTATTTAATAATAAATACCTAGACTATTTGATCTAGCAAAACAGATTCTACCACTACCCCTCTGATGATTCGTCTTAAGGAACAGGCCACATCAAAGAATACGTGGCTAACGTTTGAGAAGAAAGTTGACGATTCCGAAATCGAAAATTTTCTTTTCCTTTTTAATTTTTTATTGATTTCATATTCAACTATTTTTATGTTAAATTACTGCACTAGTTTGTTATAATTATTAATACAAAGATCGAACACTCAGTCTTCCTTTTTGTTAACGCCCAGAAGTAGATATTATGGATTGGCCCCTTTTGCAAAGCGGTATGGGTGGAAGCAGTAATCCGTATCGAAGTGATTGCCTCGTCTTTTCTATTTAAATCCCATCTTATAGACAACAAACGTTCTATTACCGATACTGCTCCACGATAATATCGCAACTAGAGTGTCTTCCAATACATTTCTCTTTATCCGGCCCGTCTTAAGCAATCTCGACCCGATCGCATACATTTGGGCAAACCGTATTTACAGAGCGCCGGGAACATTAAAGTTATTGGGTATTTAATATCGCGAGTATTGTTTTGTTTATTTTGGGATGTAACATTTGCAATATTGTGCCGATAGAAAAAAATCGACTACTGGTGATAACAAGAAATTGAAGCGTTTACTTGCGTACCCTGTGTACATTGCTGAAACAAATAACATTTGAGACAATTGGTTTTTACTTTATGTTTTTCAGTCAGAGTCAGTTCACCCTACTCATCTCGGCCGCCAAGCAGTAATGTAAGCATTACTGCGTTCCGGTTTTAAAAGGTAAGGGTGCTGGTGAAATTACAGGTACGTGGGATTTGTCAATTTATGTCTCAAGGTGAAGCTGTTATTAGAAACATGTTTGATGATGTTTGAAATATTTTTCATTAAGAAAATTAAAAATAGATCCTGTTACTTCATGATTAACTACAATTTGACCTAATTCACTATCTGCCAGAGCACTAAATTAATAATTGTGGGACAAACTGGTGTGGTGCAGTTTAAACTGGTTAGTCGGTAGAGCGAATTTTGAGAGCTCATAAATCTGCCACGCGTCAAAGTAAGCCGCGTATCGAGCCGGCCAGCCCTCCGGTAAATTATGAACTAACTGCTTTTCGGCTGTTGGTACCAAGATATTGATGGTGTTATGTTTTGTTAAAGGTTAAATAGAGAAAAGAAAAACAAATGCATGCACGAAAATTAAAAAAAAAAGCTTTAGAAATCGACGTCTCAGTAACTTCGATGGTGATAGAATTCAGAATCCAATTACCGGAACCTGAAAGACGGAAAAAGGATATGCGGACGCAATCAGCAACGTGCTTCTGTGGAGTAATATTTAAAAGTGTGCTGATGTAGGTAGAGTTCATGTCATCATAGAACTCTCTTTCATCGAACCGTTATAATGACACTAACAAATAGCAATCAAGCTGCCCACCCCTCACTAAAAGCCGGATGATCCTGTCAACATCACCTTCGGAAGAAAATAAAACAAAACAAACAGGAGCCTACATTTCAGAGTCACGTGGATGGCGCGTGACCACAATTAATGAGACGCAGGTAAGGAAATTACGCGGTATAGACTCCCGGACTAACATGCTTGAGGTGGCAGAGACTAATGTTTGTTAGATTTTTGCCTACAAATCAACTGGTTCTCAGAAAAGATAGTGTTCGAGAATTTTAAAGTCATTTTAAAAAATAAGCAAGACGCTGGATCGAGTCAAGTCGTATCGAAGGAATCAAATCAATCAATTTCCTTTAAGATATTACCTCAGCTCGAATTCAAAATTTTCTATTGCTCGGGTCGAGCGGTAGGGACACTGGCTTTATTTCAAAATATTTTTTTACTAACGATATTAAAGCCGTTTGAAAAATGTATATCGTATTTAGTTCAGTTGTTTAAAAAAAAATCATTGTTATATTTAAAATACCCATTGAATACAGCGGTTTTCTTGTGAAATTTCGAGTGAACATTTATAGGAATCGTGTTTTCACACCGTATAGTAAATGTATATTCTAAAGTTTACTCTAAAGTATAACAGTGAAAGTGTTAAATCAATAACACTTGCACTGTTAGCGGAATCAATCAAAGCCTCTTATGTGACTACGATGTTATTCATAATAATATGAAGCATCTGAGAAGAAACCAAGTAGACATGAGTGTCAGACACAAATGTTCTGACAGATTGGTGCCTATTGTTTGATTTTACTAACTCAACTTACCAGTATCCGAGTAATTAGTGTTATAAATTACTTAAAACCATTGGAAATGATGGTGAAATTACAGGCGCATGGGACTTGTCAACTTATGTCTCCGGATGATGGGCGCAGTGGCAGTGTTCCTCAGATCTTCGCGACTTAATACCGCTACCACCAGACGCATGACTTTTGCAAAAATAATACTAAAAACAATTTTGTTTTTTTTTCCTATAAATAGACCGACATCTTGGTTTTGCAAAAACAAAAAAAAAATATCCAAAAGAATAAATTCACTTCCTATGTGTTTTTTTAACCGACTTCAAAAAAAGGAGGAGGTTCTCGATTCGACTATTTATGTTACGCGGTAACTCCGATATTTGTGAACCGATTTTGATGATTCTTTTTTTGTTGGAAAGAGGGTCCATCGTAGTGGTCCCATTTCATTTTAAAGAAAATCATCCACCTCTAAGAGTGGCTGATCACGCATGAACATTCATTTTTACAAATAGCACCAAAATTTTACTTAAGGAGCAATTATTTTAATGGTTGGTTTTGCTATTCTCCAATTCAAGGCGTTTTTCTCTCAATATACTTTGAGTAGTGAGAACCGATTGTTATATTATCTCCTGTGTCAAGTCCTATATAGTGGCGAACTAGGGGATATTTCAATAAAACTTGGCAAATAGATGTAATTCCACGTACTGTTGAGGTCGGGTTTTTTAGTACTCTGTACTGAGATTATTATACTATCAAATGACGGCACGAACAAGTTGTGCGTCTGATGGTAAGCTACACGCCTGTCCATAACAGTTGCAGTGCTACTCAGAGCTTAAATCGCAAAGATCTGAGGGGCACTACCACTGCGCCCGTCACCCTGACACATAAGTTGACAAGTCTAATGTGCCTGTAATTTCACCAGCACCCATATCCTTCAAAACCGGAACACAGTAATGCTGACATTACAGCTTGGCGGCAGAAATGGATAAGGTGACAATACTTCCCTGGACGACCTCTTTCATAGGGCGCTCTATAGCTACTGTTTTTCCGTTTTAATAATAATAAAATTTATAAGATTTGATCTAGTAATATACGTACCTATAAAGAGACTGGTCATACTCTCGTGCTTTCAAAATAATACCTTTATATAATGCGATGCATACCTTTAAATGCGTGGATGGTACTAGTTTTAAGTTGTTCGTTGTTATATTTAACGTATCTGTGTGTATTTAGTCGGTAAGCTTTTTTAAATAAATAAAAAAACCTAACTCACACCAGTGACGAAGAAGAAGATGCTATTGTAAACTAGTGCGGTAGTTCCTTTTTTTGCGCTCTGGTACCTTCACCCAATGCTAAAAAAGGTACCGCACCACATCTTTTCTACATCGTAATCTTTGCAAGTGAATTAGTCGGGTTGGCGCGCATGTTTGAGCTGGTACTTGTTAGCGAGACGTGCCCGACCCGACGCTGAGCCGCATCCGAATCGGGCCCCGATCGTGACCCGTTTTAGTCTATATTTGGCTTTTTGTTACAAATTAGGCTCACGACAAAAAAGCACCATCTACCTTACTGTGCCGAGGCAATTCGTTTGACCTGTTTATGTTTTTAGATAGATTCAATTGCGTTGTATCAGCTTTGATGTCACGCCGAATGCTTGTGTAAAGGTAAATTCCCACGGTCTATCATTTTCACGTTGCACGAGCTCGCACCAGCCCAAAAAGGAGCTGGTCCTTGGGAACGCAGACGCGTCTGTAGATGTGCAATGAGTAAATGCCTACCGAAAAATGGGCGGGCTAGTGTAAGGCTGTCGATCATCATCGACCGTGCGAGGATCTCTGTAAATCCGTAGGAGGCCGCCTTAAGAATGTGGAAACCAAAGAATAAGGAATTCTTTTTAAGACACATCTACCACATTGGATAGTGTTTGATTGTATTTTATCATCAAGTAGATACAATAACAAAGTTTTCTAAAAGCAAAGATTTTAAATACCAAATAACCGGCATCAAGCGCAAACCAAAAATAGACTAAGATATTGGTTAACTTTTGATAAAACCTACCCAACCAAAGAATGATCTCTACGATAGGCCTATGAACGTGCAAATCTCATCAGTCTCCTGGACCGTGCAGCGGATTGGACGAACATCACAAGTTCATTAAAGTATTAACCAATAACATTGAAAACAAATTCGACAGTTTTCAGCTTAATTACTTCGCATCCAGTTATTTTCAGGACTTTCGTTAAGGGTCTACCATATATCACTGGCAAACGTTTCAACGAAAAATGTACGTGCTAATAATCCTGTCACATAAAACAACTCTATGGGTGAAAGGTAAAGGACATTAAGTCCACATTTTGGAATTTAGATGTTTTGATAAACGTTGCTTTAGAATGCTTAAAATCACGCAGTAGTAAAAGGTAATAAGTCCTATTGTCGTTTATTTTCTTTTTAATGTATGTAGGTACATATATATAAATTTTTATATATAAATATTTTGTTCCGTAATTATTTATTTGTGTCTCAAGTATGAATGTTTTTTTTAAATTATGTTTTGTTTTTTGTTTGTTTTCTGTTTGTTCTTGTATTATTTTTCTTATTTTTTTTCCGTGTGGTGCCATTTGTGGTGTGCAAATAAATGTTTTTTTTTTCTTTCTAATATATTTTATTTCACCTTAATATTGGTTTTAAATGCCTAATTAAGAACCTCAATCTTTTTAAACCCCCGTGTAGTAAAAATTGCTATATGTTACATGAGGTTCTTTACCTGTCTCCTGCAGAAATTCCTGAGGTAGCTACGCGGTGCGGGAAGAGTATCGGTTTACGTAACAGCTATGTCGTGCTGCACCCGGAATAATTTCAACAATAATTTTCTGACGATATTCAATAACAAGTTTATCGAAAAAAGTGTCTTTGATAGGCACGGACGGTGAGCCCGGAGAGCTAGTAAATGATAAGCTAAATATCCTCCAGTCCTTCCAGTCGTTCAGCTTATTGGGAACTAGAGAGATACCATTTTTCAGCGTGGGGAAGTAAGCGTGTCTTACAGGTCCGCCACCAATGAGGAGATTTGGTAGTAGACTTTAGAGTCGCCGGCTTAGCGGTGGCAACCGCTGGGTGTGCAACACACAACGGGAATTGAGCGTGCCTACAGTTCCGGTACCTATCTGGAACATAAGGAGGATACTGGATGTGCACCCGGGGCGGTGACCTGTGACAACCCTGCTGGCTGATCTGGGGTCAGAAATTTCCTGTGCACGCACATATTATATTCCCTTCTCGTATACCCTAAGGGTCGGTAGGGAGGGTAATCAAAACAAATGCAGAAAGATAGCGGGCTGTCCCGGTGTAAAGTAACCCCTCACCCTGGAAAGATGACAAGCTTCCTTGCTGCATTTTGAGCCATGGATTCAATGTATCTGCTGAAGTTCAAATTGGACGACAGGTCCATTCCAAGTAGCTGGAGACAGTCGGCTATCGGTATGGATGTATCACGAAAAGTCAAAATCAGCTCAAAAGGACTTCGTTTTGTGAAATTATTCCGTGTTCAGCGCAACATAACTCTTATGTAAACTGTCGCTCCTCCCACACCGCGCATTGACTCTCTGTATGTATTCTACCGTCTTTATAATGAGGAGGGCTTTGAGGAACTTTTCGAACTGGTAGCACTGTCTCGTTCCCATCATAGCACCTCCCGCCAAAGGAGTAGAGTCCATCCCCACATCTTAGATGTCTGGCATTGTAAGACCATGAGGGCATCTCGTTCGTTCGTTCCCCGAAACTGCACGATGTGGAATGAATGATCTTCATCCTGAAGTATTTCCTATGACATGGAGTTCTTCAGCATGTTTACACGGTTCTCAAAGGCTGGTAACGCATAAGGAGCTCATCCGATGTTGCAAATGTCCATGGGCGTCGATGATTACCTCCCATCAAATGACTCACGCGCGACCTAAATTACAAACAATATTATATTATGTTACTCAATAATTTGTAAATTAACTTTCTTATCATTCCGTTCCTTCATCACTCATAGTAAGCGACCGTCAGAATTACCAACAACATTTTACTGTCATCCTCATGGTGATGAATGATTCTACTTTAAGGATGCGTAAATTTCACATAGGACTTTTATTATTAGGCGGTCATGGCGGTTTATCATCCACAGCACGCACTTTTTTCAATGCTTTATTCGCGACTTTGACGACGTCGTGTACTCATTTTGCTGCATGACGTCCCACACGTTCCTGTAGCCATTAGGGCTTCCAACCCAGGAATCACGGTTCCGAAAACTTCGAGAATCTCGACGATTTTTTAGCATTCTCGAGATGATCTTTTCAATCTCAAGAATACAGAGACTTTTGCGAGTTCAGGCACTTAATTAAACAGTATTAAAAATCTACTACGATAACAATATTTTTTTTATTCTGGTTACATGGACAAGACAATACTGTGGAGATTGAAAAACGATATTAATAAAATAAGATCTCTCTCTATCTGAAATTACATTAAACTCTCTAATTTTTAAATTGCAAATTCAAATTTTCAAATCCATTTATTCTCAGACCAATTAGTCCATATTTGTTAGTAACAATGTTATAATCTAAGTTAGTAGAAACAAGAAGTATAATTACAATATATTAAATTAAATTAAATTATTACATTATTATTATAAATACATTATTATACGTTCACGTGCAACTCGGTGAACCTACGGAAAACAGCAGAGTCCATTCTTCCTGATATCATCCTTAGGATACCATTAGTGCTCTCACGCAATCGCAACATCTGTCTTGCACTTCTTTTGCGCGTGATTGCGTAAAAATCATCAACACACGCAAACATGCCAGAGGCGCTGCAAAAGCGAGGAAGCCTCAACAGAACCTAGGAAAAGATGTTATTGTACATTACACGTAAGGCGTTGTACGCTCGCTGTGTGAAGTTGGTCCACAGTGCACCTGTATAAAAATTTTGGCAGTACGCTCTGAAAAGAGTTATTTTTAGGCTCAGAGGCTTCCAAGGTGCTTGGAAACCTCTGAGCCAACATGTTACCGCGTACCGACAACGCCCTGCGCTCCTTCTCAACATCATCATCATCTCCAATATTTACACTAATAATGTGTCCTAGGTACTTAAACCTTGGGACACGATTCAGGGGTACATCATTTAGAAGAAGCAGTAGAATATTATTTAGGTCTTTACATTTAAAAACAAGAAACTCGCTCTTCTTTTCATTGTACCTTAATCCATGCCTTACGACATAAGTTTCACACACATTCAGCATCCTTCTCAGACCACTGATCGATGGGCTCAGCAGCACCATGTCATCAGCATAACTGATATTATTAATACTAATATTGTCTATTCGACAGCCAACATTTGTGCTCCTGAGCTCACCGATCAGCTGATTCCCATATATGTTGAAAAGTCCAGAAGAACTCCACCCTTCCGCACACCACATTTAAGCGTGTATTCGCTAGAAAAGGAATTCGCCCGTTTGACAACATTTTTCTGACTGTTATACCAATGTGACAGCAAGCCTACTACCTCAAGAGGGACACCAATGTTTATTAATTTAGGCCAGAGTATGTTATATAGACCAAATCAAATGCTCTTGATAAATCTAAGAAGCAGGCGTATATAGGTGTCTTCCTTTTTAGGTAATAGCCTACAGTGTATTTTAATGCCAGTACAGCAGTTTCTGTTGATATACGGTCCCGAAAACCAAACTGAGTGTTTTTAGTTTCTTTTGTGCCCATTATAAAAATGAAAAAAAAAAGGAATGCATGAATTGATGATTTTTTTAATTTTTATAATGTGAGTTAGTAAAGAACTTAATCAAACTCTCAACTTTTGACTGTCAAAACGCCTAGTCTATAACAAATACACGAAAACCTCGTTTTTCCCGGTGTATTCGAGACCACACCGAGTCTCGATTTTATTTTACTCGGGACGCGGAAATGCAGTGAGATTGAAAGCCCCAGTAGCCCCATCTTGGTTACTATTCGCTAGTCGCTGTACTCCATCTTTCATCTAGTTGTATAGACTTTGAATACTATCCGTATTAAGTTGTCTACTAACCATATTTTACAGTATACCCTTCGCATCATTTTAGGGTCTAATCGATAATTAATAATCTCATTAGCCACTGAATGCCCTCGTGAAGTTTTAAGAGAAAAGTTCACAAATTGTTGACTGCGATTGATTTTTCTGTCACCGTTTCGGAGAAAAGTTTTGCAGCTTTGAACGTTTCACTGATTTATGGATTTAAAGCGAGTTTAATTTGATGTTTATTAATGCTGTTTTTTATACAAATATTTATCTATCTACTTTTAGGTTTTATTTTGATGACACCAGTACTTCGAAGTCCGAGTTTTGAACATGTTTTTTTTACTTAATTAAGTAATCACTTCGAGTTCTTAGGTTTTCGCGATTGTTACACA